>NW_007248466.1:44591-77995 GCF_000164805.1 Carlito syrichta
TTTTTATTTATTGTAGAGATGAGGTCTCGCCAAGTTGCCCAGGCGGGTCTCGAACCCACGGGCTCAGGTAGTCCACTCACTTCAGCCTCCCAAAGCGCGGGATTACAGGCTGAGCCACTGAGCCCGGCCAACTCAGGCGCTTTCTATGCCTCAGCCTCCCGAGTAACTGGAACTACAGGTGTGGCCGCCATGCCTGGCTAAGTTTTTGATTTTTAATTTTTTGATTTGTAGACATGATATCTCACTATGTTGTCTAGGCTGGTCTGGAACACATTGGCTGAAGTGATCCTCCTACCTCCGTATCCCAGAATGCTGGGGTTACTGGCATGAGCCACGGTGCCAGCCTTAAAATGTTTCCACAAAGCCACTGTTTCAGACTGTCTTGCTACACAGCAAAGGCTAACTGTTACAGCTCCTCAGGAAGCTGAGCTTTGACAAAAAGGAGTGTGGCAGCCAGGGAGGTGTGCTGCTGAGACCCTTTCGAGAGAGCCTGCGTGAAGAGTGCAGTCAGCCCGCATGCTCCTGCTGGAGCATCTCGGGGTCTGCCTCAGTTTTCCAGCTGATGCTGTGCTGTCCTGGAGAGCTCTAGCCACTGACGGAGCAAGGCAGGAGCCTCCCTTAAGGTGGAAGAGACTTCCTCAGAGTTGTTCAGCAGGTCTTCCAATAACATCGTTTAGTTCAACATCATTTTGCTGTAACACTGATGAAGGGAGACAATCAATTTCCAGCTGGGGCCGCGGTGAGGCATCTGCACTTCCTCCTCCAGGCTTACCTGGGTTTTCTCTGGGTCTTCCCGCTTCTTCCCATACCCCAAAGATGAGCACTTTCAGCCAGTTGCTTGTCTAAATGCCATGTCAGTGAGAATGAGTGCGCCCTCCAGTTGGACTAGCATCAGTCCAGAGCTGGTGCTGCCATCATTATATTGAATAAACAACTCTCTTCCTTGTTTTGTTTGTTGGTTTTTTGAGTTGGAGTCTCACACTGTCACCCTGGCTGGAGTGTAGTGGCATGCTCACAGTCACCGCAGCCTCGACCTACGGATCCTTCTTCCTCAGCCTTCTGAGTAGCTGAGCCCACAGGCATACACCAACATGCCTGGCTACTTTTTGACTCATTCTAGAGAGGAGGTCTTGCCAAGTTGTCCAGGTTGGACTCAAAACCCTGGACTCAGGCAGTCCTCTTGCCTCTGCCTCCCAAAGTGCTGGGATGACAGGAGTGAGCTCCTGTGCCTGGTTGCTGTTTTCCTTCCTTTTTCTTAAATGTATGTACTGCTCACTTTTATTTCAGGATTTCATATTGGAAGTGTTTGAGTCTTTTTTTTTTTTCCCCCGAGTTGGAGTCTCACTCTGTCACCCAGGCTGGAGTGCAGTGGCCCACTCATGGCCATCTGCTGGGCTCCGGCAGTCTTTCCATCTCAGCCTTCCAAGTGGCTGGAACTACAGGCAGGGGCTACCGTACCTTGCTAACTTTTTGATTTAGTGTAGAGATGAGATCTCTCGAACACCCAGGCTCGGGCAATCCTCTCGCCTTAGCCTCCCAAATTGCTGGGATTACAAGTTTGAGCCACTGTGTCTGGCCTGTTTGGGACTTTATTTTATTTTTTGAGTCAGAATCTCACTGTGCCACGCAGGCTGAAGTACCTGGCATGCTCATGGCCACTGGAACACTGACCTGCTGGGCTCAGGTGATCCTTTGTATTCAGCCTTCCAAATAACTGGAAACATAGGCATGCGTCATCACACCTGGTTAGTTGTTTCTTTCTTTTTTTTTAATTGTGCAGTCAAGATCTCCCCAGTTGCCCAGTATGGTCTCAAACTCCTGAGCTGAGAAAAACCTCTGTTTTCAGCCTGTCAAAGTGCTGGGATTACAGGTGTGAGCCACTGTGTCCAGCGTGTTCGTATCTTTATTTAGAAGCTTGATGTTTTGGGGACGAAGTATGCTGTAGGAACCTAACTCTTATTTATAACGATAAGCTGATGGGAAAATTAGTTTTGTTTGATGTTGTCTTTGAGTTGCAGTTCCAAGAACCTATCAGTGATGTTAATTGAGGGCTTATTCCACTGAGGTCAAAGACTTCCTGCTCAATCCTCCTCATTCCTGCAGCCTCTCCCTGTAGTGTTCCCCAGCAAATTGGTCAGAAGGTTTTCCCTCCTCCTCCCTCCTTCCCCTTTGTCTGTCACAGGGATCACCCCCAATAGCTTGCTTGCACTTGTAACCCTTGTTCAAAGCTGCTTCCCAGAAAACCCAAACTGACACAAGGAGGTCTACTTTCATTGAGTTGTAGTGACAGAAATTGTAATGAGGGAAGAATTGCAATGACGTAGAAGATGCATTTGTGGCTTATTTGAGTTGCAGGAGCCACCCGAAGGACCTTGGCAGTTCTGACACAGAGATGGACAGTCGAACCCACATGGTTCAGAGATGCATAGCCACTACACTGGCCCTTTCTGACAGCCCCCGACAGCCTGCTCAAGGACAGACCATTCAAGCTGCCCTCTTGGGGTGGAACTGCATTACTTTATTCTTCTACGTTCAGGGGGATGGGGAACCAAGGACACAGGAGGAGTTCAACAGAAAGAGTCTCGGTCAGAGCTGTATTGCATTTACATCTCCCTGGATTACCTCACAGTTACCCTCTTTCCCAGTATCATGGCATTACAAGAAAAACTGGAATTGATCAAATGAAGTAAAGAGTAAGCAGAGGCAGGGCTATCCAAAGCCTGATTTGCTTCAGCTTGGGTTCTGTCGGTCTGGGGAGGAGGATTTTGGGACATATGAGAAGGACCCTCCAAAAACAGAGAATTATCTTTTGGAGGGCAAGTTCCTCGTAGTACAGGCTTCCCCCACTAGGTAAGTGTTCTGGGAACCCGTCAGCATTAATGTACCAGCTGTTGTTTCAAAATGGGTACTGAATTTCATTATCTATAGAAAACAGCCTGATAGAACTTTGAAATCTGATGAATATTTTGTTCATTGATTCAGAATTTATGAACTGAAATTTCTGATAATTTGAGAAAGGGCTTAAAGGGTCTTCATTTTGGGGGGTGTAATTTTTAAAGTAGGCAGTCCATTCACAGGGTTTAAAAGTAGAAAGTATAAGAAAGTATAGAGCAAAAACCTACCTGATTTTTTTTAACTTGTCAATTTCCATGTCCTCTGACACCATCCTCTTGAGTTTCTTTATTCTTGCATAAGCAAATACAAATAAAAGTTCTTATTTCCCTCACTTATATAAAAGTTCGCATGCAATGGACATTTTGTGTATTGTCTTTGTTTTAATAATTATTTTGAAGATCTCTTGTGTGGTACTAGAGACTGTCCCCTCCTTTTTTACAGCCATATAGCATTCCATTATATGGATATACCATAATTTATTTAACCAGGCTTCTGATGGTGGATGTTTGGGTGATTTCTAGAGAACTGTCTTTTATGTGTGTCACTATCTATTCATATAAGCCTGTCCATAGGACAATTCCCCTACAGTGAAATTGCTAAATCAATAGACATATGATTTTGTAATTTTGGTAGATAGTGCCATATTTGTCACCAGAGAGGTGGTATCAATACACATACCTAGCAGCAAGAATTCTTTGCTGCCTTACTAGGAGTATGTGACATCAAATTTTACGGGTTTAGCAATCCTGTTAAATGGTATACTGGTGCAGTTTTAATTTGTTTTTCTCTTGTCTTAGGTGAGGTCAAATGTCTTTTAATGTATTTCACTGTCTCACTGGTGTGTTGCTCACACCAGTAATTTCCACACTTTGGGGAGTTGGGGGGAGGGGGGGAACGGGAAGACCATTTGAGCCCAGGAGTTCAAGACCAGTCCAGACAACACAGTGACACCTCAGTTTCTACAAAAAAAAAAACAACAAGTAGCCAGGTATGGAGGTGTGTGAGTCAGCCATTTCTCTAAGGAATCCTGGTTTTTCTTAGTAGGTGATTATATTACAGACCAGGAGCTGGCTCTTTGCTGCTGGAGTGTGTTTTTTTCTTGGTGCTTTCATCAGACAGAACTGGGAAATGTATACATGTCTATACATACATATACACTATACACACACACACACACACACATATACATGTGTAACGTGCCTATGCATGCTAGATGGACATATTTTAGAAATCCTGAGTTCACACAGATAGTGCTCATTCCCACCTATCTCCACCCATTTCTTTCTTGCCTTTCTCCGTCCGTATTTATATATTTCTTTTTCCTAAGTGAGAGTGCTGATTTCCAACAATTTCAGTATAGTGCCTCTTTTGCTCTGTTCCGTAATTTAATTGAAACAATCCACAGTCACTTCCCTTGTTCAAAACAGTAAATTATGGCTTGTTTTTTAAAAGTTTTTTTCAGAGAAATTCCCACAATTGATATTCTTTAAAAATAGGACAGAAGTCAAACAAACTTACCTGAATTAGATTTTTATTGTCTATGAAGACTTCTTAGAGCAGTATAAAAAGAATTTCTTTGTATATATTTGAGTGCAGTTCTTTTTTAAAATTCTACTTAGAGTTTTGATAAGGACACTAAGAGTTTATCTATTTAAATGTAGTTTAGTTGGTAGTTTCAAGATGATAAGAAAAGGTTTTTATTAATTATGCTGATAGTCAACTAGTCTTTCTACATAGAACATTAAAATAGGCATATTTAACTGTAAACTCAAGGATACCATCTTTGCCTAGAATAACAATAGGTGCCATATTCTAAAAGGAAATATGAGTCCTTATTTTGAAACTGTGAGTTTACTTTAAAAATCTTACAAGAATAAGTATGAATGTTTTTCTTATATATCATTTATACTTGTTTCTAGTTTCTAGTAATGGATCATTTACAGTTTTCTTGTTTTCATCCAGATGCAGGCATGGACCTACAAGCTCTCCTAAAACAATTTGATCATTGCACGGGAAGAATCCTAACATGTTTGAATACACAGACTTAGATATGCTAATCCTAGTGGTGAGAATAATTCTGAAGTGTAGTCTCGATTGCACCTTTGAGGTTTTGTAATTTGCAAGTAAACTCAATGAGTGGAAATACAACTTTTGGCCAGGAGTGGTGGCTCACGCCTTAATCCCAGCACTTCAGGAGGGAGAGGTGAGAAGATTGCAAGAGTAGCCTGGGCAACTTGGTGAGACTTCATCTCTACATGAAACCAAAAAATTAGTCAGGCGTCGTGGTGTGCACCTGAAGTTCCAACTACTTGGAAGGCTGAGGTGGAAGGATTGTCTGAGCCAAGCAGATCAAGGCTGTGATAGCCATGAGCATGCCACTGCACTTCAGCTTGGGTGACAGAGTGACTCCTACTCAAAACAAAACAAAACAAAATATAATTTGTATATATTCTTATCTTTTTTTTTTTTTTGAGGTGGATCTCACAGAGTTACCCAGGCTGGAGTGCAGCGGCTCACTTACCGCCACCCCAGCTCTGGCCATCCTTACACCTCAGCCTTCCAAGTACCTGGAACAACAGGCATGTACCACTACACCCAGCTAATTTTTTTTTTTTTTGGATTTATTATAGAGATGAGGTCTCGCCATGATGCCCAGGTTGCTCTCGAATGGTGGGCTCAGGCAATCCCCTGCCTCTACCTCCCCAAGTGCTGGGATTACAGGTGTGAACCCTGCACCTGGCAAGAAATACTAATCTGAGTACGGACACTGTAGAGATATGCCATAACATGGCATATGTACCATATTTCCCGTCTAAAATATAGAAACTTCTGAAGCACAGCAGACCTCAAGGATTTTAGATAAGTGTTTGTGGAGCTCTCATACTATGTGTGAATGGGATTCAGTTTAACCTGGTAGTTATTAGATTTAGCTAAGTGGTTAGAAACTTGCATGGTCAATGTGATGACACCATGTTCTCCCAGGCCAGGTCCGAGCCAACCACACCAGGGATGAGCATTAAAAGAAAAAAAAAAAAAAAAAGGTTAGAAATCATCCTAATTTTCTACACTGTGCAGATTTGATATTGTCCATTTCAAATGATGTATATATTCCTTCCTATGGGGATCTTCCTAAAGTTGAAACTTGCTTTGAATTTTAGTTTCTTCGAAAAGCTACATCTCTGGTGAAAATAATAACTGCGATACTTTTTATTCTTTTTTGTTTGTTTGATTTTTGGGTTTTTTTTGAGTCGGAATCTCACTCTGTCACCCAGACTGGGGTGCAGTGGCTGCTCCCGGCCACCGCAGCCTCGCCTGCTGGGCTCCGGAGATCCTTCCGCCTCAGCCTTCCGAGTAGCCAGAATTACAGGCATGTGCTACCACGCCCGGCTGATTTTTTTATTTATTGTAGAGATGAGGTCTCGCTGCCCAGGCGGGTCTCGAACCCGCGGGCTCAGGCAATTCACTCACCTCAGCCTCCCAAAGGCGCGGGATTACAGGCTGAGCCACCGAGCCCGGTTTATTCTTATTATTTATCTATTTTTCTTGAGTCAGAGTCTCACCCTGTTACCCATGCTAGAGTGCAGTGGATGTCATGGCTACCGTAGCCTCGACCTGCTAGGCTCAGGCAGTCCTTCCACCGTAGCCTTCCAAGTAGCTGGAACTACAGTGCATGCCCCCATGACCAGTTAATTTTTTTTATTGTAGAGATGAGCTCTTGCCACATTACCCAGGCTGGTTCGAACCTCTGGACTCAGACAGTCCTCTCCCCTCAGCCTCCCAAATTGCTGGGATTAGAGGCGTTAGCCACTGCACTGGCAATAATGACTAAAATTAAATGGTAGAACTCAAAACGAGGAGTCCAGTATTCTTCGGCCTTCGATACTGCCTTCTCTTAGAGAGCATGCTCTATTCAAGAAGGCTTTATTTGCATATTTCCAGCACATCTTTTTATTGAATTTAGTGCATTGTTGGCAACAAATGATCTGGAGCATCATGACAAGGCTCGGCATGAGGAATTTAAAAATTTGAAATGATGAAGGAACAGGAGAGGAGAGAATATTCAAAACACTGGTTGAAGAAAAGAGAAAGGAAGAAGAATCTCAATGTGAAGAAGTGAAGAAAAAGCATGAAAATCACCCCAAAGTTCATCATCCAGTAAGGATTGTGACATTAGGAAGCCATATTTAGATGAAGATATTTCTTTGTATCTGAAAGCAGAATTTTAAGTTATTAGTACTTAAATCATGATTCTTAATTCTGCATAGCTCCTCATATTTATATGCTGAGTTTATGCACATAGATTCTGTTTTATTTGAGCAATTTTTAAAAATTGGCTCGCAGGGAAGCAAAGATCAGCTAAAAGAGTTATGGGAAGAGGCTGATAGATTGGAACCTAATGACTTGACCCCAAGACATTTTTCAAATTACGTGGTAACAGATTTGATAAAAATATTAATATTTATATCTGCTGTGGAAAAAAGTATTTGCTTTACTCTTAATTGATTTCTACCAAGGTCTGCTTTTGTGTCCTAGTGACAGTAAATGTTTAGAGCTTTTCTCTAGGGCAGTATGGTCATCTTTATTGCTGACCTGCACTATAAAATATTTGAGGTCAGTAGCTGTGTCTTTATTCAGGCTTTTACTACTAAGTCATTGTATGACTTATTGCAAGATTCGCTGTCAATGGAAGGAAATTCTGTGATTGGCAAGGTTATATCTAATTGGCTTTCTATTAAAATATTAAATTTTGCTTATGCCATATTGCTTTACTTTATATTTTTTGGAATAAAATTGGTTAAGATATGTTTTCCTAAAAAACAATGGTGAAGTGTAAGTAAATGTGGAATTTTTATCAGTTGGGCTGACCTAAAGCTTTATTTAGAAAAAGAAACCCTTCCTCTGGCCTCTAGCTTCATATCCATACTACTTTTGCAAACGATTTGTAAATAACTATATTTTAATTATTTATTGTCTAAGGGTTTTAATGTTAAAATCCATTTTTACATTTGTAACTTTTAAACTTTAGATGTCAATAATGATGGATTCCTGGATGAACAAGAACTAGAAGCTCTATTTACTAAAGAGGTAAATGAATTGATGAAATATTGTGTTTTTTTTTATCCTCTATTACCTTCTTTCCTTTCATATTTGCTTAAAAATTTTCTTTTTAATTGGAGAAAGTATATGACCCCCAAAATGAAGAGGATGATATGGTAGAGATGGAAGAAGAAAGGCTTAGAATGAGGGAACATGTAATGAATGAGGTATGTTCTCAAAGATTAAGAGTATATGTTATGTCTATGGATTACTTAATTCTTACAGTAGATCTTACCATATGATGGAAAATAAATACACAGACTACATTTAATTGATTCAGAATATTATACCAGATTCCCTTAGTATAAATAAAATAATTTGCAACTACTTAAACATATCCCAAAAGGTTTTTTTAAAGATCGCAATGCTGTTGCATATCTGTTGTAAAACATTTTTTAGGTATTGAAAAGCAATGAAGTCTAATATTTGATATAAAAAAGTTCATATTAGTTTTTACTAAGAAAATCCTCAAGCCCCAATACTTTAATTTTGTATAATGCATTTAGTTCTTGTTCATATTACATAATCATTAAATGTTGACTCCAGTGTGGCATAGCAGGGCTGGACTTGGTTGGGCATGCTTGACCTTGGCCAGACTTGGCTCGAGATGTCTTCAAATTTGGTGGCCACAGGGACAGTTTCTATCTGGTCCTATCAGGGACATAAGAGACTCCAAGCCACTATGTAATAGCACAGTTTCTGCTGAGCTGTGCCAAGCCTCCCATCCAATTACATCCCATTTGCTGAAGCATGTCCCTGTCAAGCCCCAAGCCAGTGAGGAGCGGATGTATACCTCCCACAGGATGTTTCAGCAAGTGGTGTGACACTGGGTGTGGGTGCATAATGCTATTACAGGAGGGAGCAATAGTTGGGAATAAGAATCCAAATACCACAGTCTTCTCACATAGTATTTTCTGTTATCAAAGCAACTGACCTTTTTCTCATTTTGCCATGTTCAGCTAGTTTCTTTTCCCCTGATTTAGTTCCTAAACAAATAATGTGTTCGAAGTGCGAATCCATGGCAGGTCCCATGCTTGGGAATTCAGTGGTATTCCCCACTCCCCTAAGTCTGACAGTTTCACCTTAAACCTTCAAGACATTTCTCTCTCCTCTCTCATTTTGCTGAAGAAAATGCAACAGAAGCAATTAAGAGAGCTATGTATCTTTCCAGTAACCCAATGTACCAGTCTTCAGCTGTATCCATTTGTTTTGCCTGGCCTTCTGCTCACAGTGATCCCTGCTGTTCCTACCCAAGGCTTTCCCCTGTGCTCATGCATTAGTACCACTCAGTTTGTCCTGCAGCAGGACTGTGTTCCTGCTGTTACCTACCCCCTTAAATCAGTTTTTTCTGCTCCCCTGGGTCATTCCTATTTGGAGACAAACACAACCTAGTATCTCCATCTTTTTTTTTTTTTTTGAGTTGGAGTCTCACTGTCACCCAGGCTAGAATACAGTGGCATGCTTCATGGCCACCACAGCCTCAACCTGTTGGGCTCAGGCAATCTTTTCACCTCAGACTTGCAAGTAGCTGGAACTATAGGCGTATGCTGCCACGCCCAGCTAATTTTTGATTGATTGTAGAGACAAAGTTTCACCAAGTTGCCCAGACTGGTCTCCAACCCCTGAGCTCAGGGAATCCTCTCGCCTCCGCCTCCCAAAGTGCTGGGGTTACAGGCATGAGACACCGCACCCAGCAATATCTTTCATCTTAAAAACCAAACCTCTCTTACTGCCACCTTCTCTGTTTCGCTTCCAAGCATTACTGTTCTGCAGAGTTGCTTTTCTCCTGCTCTCTGCTATTCCTCATCTTTCATTTTCTCCTTTATCTGTGCTGAGTATGCCTAAGCCTCAACTGCTCAACTAGATCCCCCTGTCGGCTCACCTTTTTCTTGTCATATCCTATGGTCCAGCTTATTTCACCCGGGAACAGCCTTTCATTTTGTTGTTTTCTCCCTCTTTATTTTTCTTAGCTTTTTTTTTTTTAGATTGGAAAATAGAGATTATTTAGAAAGTAAATTAGAGGGAGAGAGAGATTCATCCAGATCCTCAAGGCAGGGTAGGGGACCAATGCTAAGAAACATGGCAGCCATAGCTCAAGGAGCCACATGGCAGACCATAGATTAGCAAAGCAAAGGCGAATAGAAAAAAGAGAGAGAGAGAGAGAGAGGGAGAGAAGGAGAAGGAGAAGAAGAAGGAGGAGGAGGAGGAAGACGAGGACGAGGAGGAGGAAGAGGAGAGGGGAGGAAAGGGGAGGGGCGGAGAGGAGAAATTCACCTCCCTAAAGTAGCGGAGGGGGCCAAGGCTAAGATAACATGACCTGTCTATAGCTCAAGGAGCCACATGGCCCCATCATAGCTTAGCAAAGCAATGGTGGATGCCTCCCTTTTTCTTGACATGCTCTCTGCACTTGGCTTTGAGAAGTCACACTTCCTCAGTGTCCTCACACCGCACTCCATCTGCTCAGGCTTCCTTGCTGGCTATTCCTCTTCTTCCCAAGCTCTGTATGTCCCATTGCCCATGGCCTACCCCTCAGCCGGGCTCTCATTCTGCCTTCCTTCCTTCCTTAGGTGATAGCTTGGAGTCTCGTGTCTTGGTATGTCCTCTATCCCAGCACACAATTTGGTGAGTTCGAATGTCTCTCTCCAGCTCTGTGCTTTTCCGGAGTGCCAGCTTGTACCTGTCTGACAGGTCCCCTGGCATAGTCAGTGTGCATCTTCTTAGGACCCAGTTCTGTTCCCTCTGCAGCCTTCTTCATTTCAGCAAGTGATGCATGAGTCATCAGGCTGCTGGGGCTGAGTCATCTGTAAGGTCTACCTTCCTCATTCGCTTCTAATTTGCAAGTCCTGTTACATTTGCCTCAAACAGCTCCCGGACTTAACCCCTTCTCCTACTTCTGCCACTCCCAACAAGTCCCTGCCGGTCTCCTTGCTGGCGTCTCTGCCTCTCTTCCTTAGCCCATGCTTACTTCACCCAACCACACTCATTCTTCTCAGTCTTCCTTGCTGGCTGTGCCTCTTCCTCCCTAAGCTCATGGCCCACTGTCCCGGGCCTACCCTTTGGTCATGTTCTCCGTCTGTCTTCCTTCCTTAGGTCATAGCATGGAGTCCAGTGTCTTCGTATATCCTCTATCCCAGCACACATGTCGGTGAGCTCAGAATCGTTCTCTCAACTCTCTGCTTTCTTTGAGCTCCAGCTTGTACCTGTTTGACAGGTCCCCTGGTGTAGTTAATGTGCATCTTCTTCAGACCAGGATCTGTTCCCCCTTAGCCGTCTTCATTTCAGCAAATCATGCATGAGTCATCAGGCTGCTTGGGCTGAGTCATCTGTAAGGTCTACTTTCTTCACACCCCACATCTAGTCTGCAAGTCCTGTTAGATCTGCCTCAAACAGCTCCAGAACTTGACCACTTCTCCCACTTCTTCCTCTACCAACAAGTCTCAGCAGGTCTCCTCACGGGCGTTTCTGCTGTTTTTCCTTAGCCCATGCAATCACTTCACACAGCAGATCAAAGAGACTCTTAGAAGCATGGAACAGGCCATGTTTTCTTGGTCAAAATACACCAATGGCTTGCCTTTTCTCTTAGGATATGATCCCACATTCTGCCTTCTTCCAAAAGATCATGACATGATGTCACCCTCACCTTGCTCTCAGACCCCATGTCCTGTGACTCTCTCTCTACGCTGGCCACACTGGTCCACTTTGAGGCATTGGAACTTCATGTTTCTTTTTCCCAGAATGCTCTTCTGTAGATCATCCCATGGTCTCCCTCTACCAGGTCTGTGCTCAGATGCCCTTCTTCAAAGAGACCTCCGTGACCACCCTAATTACAATATTTGTCTTTCTCCACAGTCTCTGCACCCCCTCCCCTCCCCCTAAGCAGAAAACTCTGATCTACACATTCTATGCAGGGTGACTGAAGCCCACTGTTTTGCTTCAGTGACTTTTACCCAAATACTTGAACTGTTCATGCTGACTTGGGATGTCTGTTGACTGCTGGCATCCCAACTAGCAAATGAATTTCTTTGGTCAGTGCAGAGTACACCTTTGTCACTGAATTTCCCAATTTCTAAGAGCCATTGAAGAGGCTTTGGAGAAGTTGCCTACTTTAGTTTTGATTTAGTTGTTTGTTTTTAAGATAAAATGTTGAAAGCATTTAAATTTAAACTCCTTTACTCTTGGCTAAAACAGTCTTCCTTCTGAATGGTTATTTTTCTGAACCAAGCACTTGACTTCAAGAAGGGTTATATATGAGGAGGGAGTTCATAGAAGATGGAATTTATTTATAAAAACTTGTGTATTTATTCTTACATATTTAAACTTCAGTCACCTTCAAAGTACTCCCCATTTGATGCAATACACCTATCAGGACATTTTTCCACTGCTCAAAACAGTTTACAAACTCATCAACTTTGATGCCTTTTAGTGCTTCTGCTGTTTTTTGCTTCACTGCTTCCACAAAGACAAATGTTTTATGAAGACTTTTTTCATCCAGGATACAAAGCTTGGGGTGAATTCTGGTGAATAGGAAGGGTGGGGCACCAGGGTCCTGCCGTTATTTTTGGTTAAAAATAAAACTCCACTGAAGTCCAAAGTAGTCTCTCACAACAATGCTACCTGGTACATTGATGCTTTTTTGGTTCCTAGAACACTTGCCTAGCACGGGTAGCCTGCCCTCCAAAACAAATTCAATTTTGGGGGGGGAGGCTTTCCCCTTTGTGTATATTATGGTGAGAGAGGAATACAATACCAGCCTCACCAGTCCACTCAGTTGACTAAAGTTTGGTAATCTCTGGGGTATTTGACTTATAGATATCTCACGTTTTTCTTTCTCTTTCTTTCTTTCTTGTTTTTGAGTTGGAGTCTCACTCTGTCGCCCAGACTGGAGCACAGTGGCACTCTCCTGGCCAGCGCAGCCTTGACTTGCTGGACTCTGGCGAACCTTCTGCCTCAGCCTTCCAAGTAGCCGGAACTACAGGCGCGCGCTACCATGCCCGGCTAATTTTTGTATTTCTTGTAGAGATGAAGTCTCACCAAATTGCCTGAGCAGGTCTCAAACCCGCGGGCTCAGGCAATCCACTCGTCTTGGCCTCCCAAAGTGCTGGAATTACAGGCTGAGCCACTGATCCCGACCCGTATCTCACATATTCAAATGTGAAATATATAGGAGAGAAAGATATCTGTTTTCTGATACTGGCATAATGTTGAGTGCTCTGTTTTTACTTTTTTCCCTCCAGTTTCTGTGAATGTTGGGCTATGTATGTATGTATGAAAAAGGATGTGTGAGAGGCAGTTGCTTGTTAGTAAGTTATAAGTAGTTGCTTGTGTCTAAAAATAGGAGAAAGATTTATTTTTTATACCCACCTATTTTCTTTTAATCAGGTCAATACTAACAAAGACCGATTGGTGACTCTGGAAGAGTTTTTGAAAGCTACAGAAAAGAAAGAATTCTTGGAGTCAGATAGCTGGGAGGTAATAAAACCTACTTCAAATGGGATGTCTGGTTTAGAAAATTCTCCATCAGTCTATTCTACTTTTAACTTTTATGTCACAGGATGTTAGCATGTATAGTCTGACCGGCTTGGTTTTGTAGTATAAAATGTCACATAAAAGAATGAACTTGATTTATTAGAAAGTGTATAGAATTAATTTCTTATGTATAATCACACTGCATATAATTAGAAGTCTTTAAAAATTATGTTTTTTAAGAATAAAAATCACATCATTCTTGAAAAGTAGAAATATAGATACATTCAAATAATAAATTAGGCCAGGCATGGTAATTCATGCCTGTTATCCCAGCACACTGGGAAGCCAAACGGGGAGGATTGCAAGCAAGCCAGGAGTTTGAGACCAGCTAGGCTGCATAGTGAAAACTCGTCTCCACAGAAATTAAAAAAAAAAAAAAGCTAGCCAGGTGTGGCAGTATGTGACTATAGTTCAAGCTATTCAGGAGACTGAGGCAGGAGGATTGCTTGAGTCCGGGTTGGAAGCTGAAGTAAGCCTTGATCATGTCATTATACTCCAGTCTGGGCAACAGACTGAGCCTGGGAAATAGACTGAGACTTAAACAAATTTTAAAAAATAATAAATTGAAAGTCACCTATAATTTTACTATCCAGAGATAAACACTTAAATTATGCTAATTTGGAATAGTATACAGTTTGTGTGTAGAGTATGTGCATATATAGCATATAGTATGTTAACAGTGTATACTCTCATTTTAAACTTATATATGCACATATATTCACATTTGTGTATTTTTTTTTTTTTACTTCTTTTTTTTTTTTTGAGTTGGAGTCTCACTCTGTCGCTCAGACTAGAGTGCAGTGGCTGCTCCCGGCCACCACAGCCTCGACCTGCTGGGCTCCGGCGATCTTTCTGCCTCAGCCTTCCAAGTAGCTGGAACTACAGGTGCTTGCTACCACGCCTGGCTAATTTTTTAAAAAATTTATTGTAGAGATGAGGTCTCCCCTGCCCAGGCGGGTCTTGAACCTGCAGGCTCAGGCGATCCACTCACCTCAGCCTCCCAAAGGCGCAGGATTACAGGCTGAGCCACTGAGCCTGGCAACATTTGTGTATTTTTAAAATGACTTCATTCTATATAGATGACTGTATATTCATGAAGTCCCATTTCTTTATTTAACAATGTTGCACAAACATTTTCCAATGTCAGTTTTCTTTTTTTTTTCTTTTTCTTTTTTATTGAGTTGGAGTCTCACTGTTGCCCAGGCTGGAGTGCAGTGGCACGCTCCTGACCACTGCAGCCTCAACCTGATGGGGTCAGGCAATCCTTCCACCTCAGCCTTCCAAGTAGCTGGAACCACAGGTGTGTGCCGCCATGCCTGGCTAAGTTTTTGATTTATTGTAGAGACAAGGTTTTGCCATGCTGCCCAGGCTGGTCTGGAACTCCTGGACTCAGGCAATCCCCTCGCCTCTGCCTCCCAAAGTGCTGGGATTACTGTAATCCAGACCAGCCTGGAACTCTTGGGCTCAGGCAAAAACATGAGTTAAAAAGTGACTGCCCAACATGCAGTCTCATGACTGTAGCATACTTTAAATAATAAATGAATTATTTCATGCAAAGTGTGTCAGACTAGAGTAGCATAATTTATACCACCATTCCTCCAGATTTAGACATTTTGGGTAAATTCCAGTATTTTACTGTCATAACACTGTGATGACTGTACATTAGCTTGTACATTTTGCAACTATCTCGGATGATTTCCTTGAGATGAATTCCTATGAATAAAACTACTCTCAAGATTTCAGAGCATTTTTTAGTTTCTCAGTGTATCTTGCCAAATTGCTCCAGCAGAGTATAGTAATTTAAATGACAGCCAACCCTGTATCAATTTACAACTCAGAAAGAATATATAACTTTAAAAGCATGATTGAGAGGTCTCAGCCAAAATAGGTTGAAGAAAGGATGTTGTCTTTTTCTACATAAAATCTAAAAAGATTGCCATTTAAATTAGATTTTTAACTGTGCAGAAAAGAGTTTGAAATAGGGTAACCAGCTACCTCATTTATCTGGGCCAGAGGAGTTGGCCAGGATGTGGAAGTTTTCATTGTTGAAATCAGACCCTTCCGAGCAAAGTGGGACAGTTTTTGTTTGAAATCAGAGAAGTTAGCCTCTTTTTGTTTTGAGTTTTTGTCTAACACGTGAAATATTTCTGGACTTTGGTGAAGAAGAATGATGAGATTATTGTTATTATTATTTTATTTATTTATTTTTAGTTGGAGTCTCACTCTTGCCCTGGCTGGAGTACAGTGGCACACGTGAGCCGCTATGCCCAACTATTATTGTTACACTAGAAATTTATTTAGTTTTTTATTTGATTTGACTTTTTTGAGTCGAAGTCTCTGTCACCCAGACGGGAGTGCAGTGGCACTCCCATGGCCACTGCAGCCTCGACCTGCTGGGCAGGTGATCCTTCCACCTCAGCCTTCCAAGTAGCCAGAACCACAGGCGTGTGCCACCACACCTGGCTAATGTTTTGATTTAGTGTAGAGACGAGGTCCCGCCATGTTGCTCAGGCTGGTCTCAAATCCCTGAGTTCAGGCAATCCTCTCACCTCCACCTTCCAAAGTACTGGGATTACAGCAGGTGTGAGCAACTGCACCCAGCTTATTTGCTTGTTTTAGAGACAGGGTCTCACCATGTTGCCCAGGCCGGTCTGGAACTCCTGGGCTTCCTCCTCCTGCCTTGGCCTCATAAGTGCTGGAATCCAGTAACGAGTCTTGGTGCCTGGCTCAGGTTATTTGTATAGGCATTTCCTTTACATCATCTGTAAAACTAGAAGATCTGTAGATAATTATATACTCTTAAAATTTTGACCAAATTTCAGATCTTTAAGAAGTGCAGGGCCTGGTGCGGTGGCTCACACCTGTAATTCCAGCACTTTCGGAGGTGGAGGTGCCAGGATTTCCTGAGTCCAGTGGTTCGAGACCAACCTGGGCACTATGGTGAGACCTCATCTCTACAATAAAGCAAAAATTAGCCGGAAGTGGTGGTGCATGCCTAAAGTTTCTTCTACTGGGAAGACTGAGGTGGAAGTTTGCCTAGCCCAACAGGTCGTGGTTGTTGTAACTGTGAGCATGCCAATGCACTCCAGCTTGTGCATAGACTGAGGCTTCCACTCAAAAAAAAAGAAGTTACAGGAATAGAAAGGAATTTCTGAATACCTTCACCCAGATTCCCCATTTTACTTTTTAAAAATCTTTCTCTCTTTTTTCTCCATTTCTAATCTCTATGTATGTGTGTGTGTATGTAAAATGTAATCATGTTTTATATATATATAAATGTATTGTGTACATATAACATATAGGTTATATATGTATACACAGTCAAAAATATATGTATACATATATTAAAAATGTATATATACACATGAAATATATAGGTAACCCGTGTTATATATGTGTGTGTGTATATATATATTTAAATTACTTAAGAATAAATTGCAGATGATACCACTTTATTTTTTTGATTTTAATTTTTTTTTTTTTGAGTCGCAGTCTCATTGTCACCCAGACTGTAGTACAGTGAGTGGCAAGCCCGCCCCCACCCCAACCTCGACCTCCTGGGCTCAGGCGCTCCTTCTGCCTTAGTCTCCCATGTAGCTGTGACTACAGGTATGCAACACCATGCCTGGCTAATTTTTTTATTTTTTAATCTTTTTGTGGAGGCGGTGGTCTCACTATGTTGCCTACCTAAGCTGGTCTCAAACTCCTTGGCTCAAGCAGTCTGCCTGCTATCTTGACCTCTCAAAGTGCTAGGATTCTAGGTGTGAACGACCACGCCTGGCCTTCCTTTTCTAATTTAAAAAGTATCTTATCCGACCCATACTGCCAAAATCAGAAGTCAACTTTTAAAATATATATATATTCATTCAAGGCCGGTTGCAGTGGCTCTCACCTGTATACCCAGCACTTTGAAAGGCCGAGGTGAGAGGATTGCCTGAGCCCAAGAGTTCAAGATTAACCTGAGCCATATAGCAAGATCTCATCTCTACAAAACATTAACGTTATCTCGGCATGGTGATGCATGCCTTTAGACCCAGCTAATTGGGAGACTCAGGCAGGAAGATTGCTTGAGCCCAGGAATTCAAGGTTGTAGTGAGCTGTGATCGTGCCACTGCATTCCAGCCTGGGTGAAAGAGTGAAATCCCTCAATTAAAAAAAAAAATTTAACACCATATCAGAAGTATTTCCACATAATATTTGTAAACGTTGTTTCAGTAGGTGTGGAGATACATAACCATTTCCTCCACCTTAGATATTTAAGTTTTTCTGGTATTTTACTGTTATTTAAAAATAAGGCCGAGCTCAGTGGCTCAGCCTATAAACCCAGCAATTTGGGAGGCCGAGGCAAGTGGATTGCCTGAATCCGCGGGTTCGAGACCACCCCGGGCAACTTGGTGAGACCTCGTCTCAACAAAAAATTTTAAAAAAATTAGCTGGACGTGGTAGTGTTTGTCTGTAGTACCAGCTACTTGGAAGGCCGAGGCAGAAGGATTTCTAGAGCCCAGCAGATTGAAGCTGGGCAGCCTTGAGTGTGCCATTGCACTCCAGCCTGGACAACAAGTGAGACTACAGCTCAAAAAATTAAAAATAAAATGCTGTCACAAATACATTTTTGTTTACAGCTGTTTATGTGTTTACGGTTATTTTATAGGATAGAGTCTCAATGTAGCATGACCAGGACCAAGGGAATATTTTAAAGGATGTTGATATACTTTAGCCGCTTTTCAAAAGAATTGTACCCATTTACATTTCCACCAATAAAAAATGAAGGTACTCTGTTTAAAAAGTCGATAAAAAATATCAGAGCTGAGTGTGATGACACATGCCTGTAGTCGCAGTTGACTCAGGAGGCTGAGTCAGGAGGATGGCCTGAGTCCAGGTGCTGGAGACCAGACAAAGCAACATCGTGAGAACTGGTGTCTAAAAATATAAAGATTTCAACAAACACTCGAACAAAGTGTCTTGTGGGATTATACTTTGAGGCTATATATTTTGCATCCACTGATGATTCTGGCCAGAATTGTTAATATGATAGTTGATAGGCGGAGATTTCTGGTCTTGTTGTTCCTTCTGCATTATTAGTTGTCTTTTTCTACTGCAAGGAAGCACCTTTCCCTCCCCTGCTCTTACCATCTGCTTCCATCAATGTAGATTCATGGCTCCTTATTTTATTCAGTCATCTCTAGTCCTTACTATCATTATTTATTCCTGTGCTCAAATTGTCGCTGGATTTTCTGGTGGGCATGTCTTCCAACTGGCTTTTGTGTCTTTCTGACATGTCCCTGTCATTCTTTGAGGACATTCTTACTTTTAGTATGACAAGGTGTTCAAGGTTCATCTTGTCCTTTTCCTGCCCCACCCCTGGAATCAACTATTTTTCTAAGAAGCTCTGGTTTTGTTTAGTGAAGATTCATATTGCAGATCCCGATCTGGGTACTGGAAGTGCTCCTTGCTAGCAGAGTGACATTGCTGCCAAGGTTTTGTCAGATGGTAGTGCTGGGAGTGACAAAAATATGTGTATATAGCATGTGTATACGTACATATATGTACACACATGCTGACTTACATATATGTATGCACACCTGTCCACATTTATGTTCATTTCCATAGTCTGGCTATCAGACTATTATTAAAACCCATGCATTTCAGTCCAACACCTCCAATTTCAACACAGCGTTCCATCTTTAGTTCTTTCCATATTTTCTGCAAAACCTAACTCCATGTTCCACACGAATATTTCACCTATTTGTTCAATCCTAGAATGTACAGAGAGTGTCAGAATTGCCAATCCATGCTTCTACAAAATAAGAATTTAATATTTGTTTAGATTTGTTATTTTTTAAATCAGAGTCTCACTCTACTGCCCAGGCTGGAGTGCAGTGGCCCACTCACAGTCACCGCAGCTTTGACCTGCTGGGCTCAGGTGACCCTTTTGCCTCAGCCTTCCAGGTAGATGGAACTGCAGGCTCGCGCCACCATGTCCATCTAATTTTTTGATTTATTGTAGAGATAAGGTCTCACCAAGTTGCCCAGGCTGGTCTCAAATCTCTGAGCTTAGGGAATCCTCTTGCCTCGGCCTCCCAAAGTATTGGGATTACAGGCTTGAGCCACTGTGCCCTGCCAGCTTTGTTATTGCTAACCTGAGGGCATATAGTCCAAATAACAAAGGTTACTTGGGTGAGTTAATCCCCGCTTCTGTGTATTATCTTATTCATTTAAAATAAAGCCACTTTTTATTGGCTTCTGTTTTTGTATTGAGATTTTGGAATTTTCCTGTCCTTGTGGATTTTACTTAATGTTTTTATTTTATTTTATATCTTATTTTGTCTTTCTTGTCTGCCTTTCTTCCTTTTCTTTCATTTTTCCTCCCTCTCTCTGTTCTTTCCTCCCTTTTTTCCTCCTTCGTTGAGGTCTCTGTTGCCCAGGCTGGAGTGCACTGACATGATCACAGGTCACCACAGCCTCAACCTCCTGGGCGCAAGCAATCCTCCCCACTCAGCCTTCCAAGTAGCTAGGACTATAGGCATTCACCACCTTGCCTGGGCTAATTTTTTGATTTTGAAGTCTTACTGTGTTGCCCAGGCTGGTCTCAAATTCCAGAGTTCAAGTAATTCTCTTGTCTCTGCCTCCCAAAGTGCTAGAATCATAGACATGAGCTGCTGCACCTGACCTAATTTTCTTTTTGTTCAGTATGTGAAACATGATTCCAAAAATTGAATCTCTATCAAAAAGGTGTTTTCAGAGAAACTTTTTGCCCCATTCCCATGTTCTCTGTTTCTTCTTCCCAGCTCTCTCTCTCTGCCTTTGGTAATCAATCTCATTAGTCTCTGGGTTTCTCTTCCTGTTTTTCCATTTGCTCAAATGAGTACATAAACAAGGATTTCCTTTCTTTCTTTTCTTTTCTTTTTTTTTTGAGTTGGTGTCTCACTCGGGTCACACAGGCTGGAGTGCAGTGGCATATGCATGGCCACTCCAGCCTATGCTCTGGGATCCTACTGCGTCAGCCTTCCAAGTAGCCGGAACTACAGGCGCGTGCTACCATGCCCGGCTTATTTTTTGATTTATTGTAGAGACAAGGTCTTGCCAAGGTGCCCAGGCTGGTCTTGAACTCGCAGGCTCAGTCAGTCCACTTGCCTCGGCTCCCAAAGTGCTGGGATTATAGGCTGAGCCACCAAGCCCAGCTAGGGATTTTCTTATTTCCTCTTTTTTCTTACCCTGAAGTATAATCCTATAGTTTTCTCTTTTGTATTTTACTAATCATAGAAGTTTAAAGCTGAGTGACAGTATATTGTGTAATATGGAGATTGTTTCCTCATTTATTTTCCCCTTTTAGACATGAATCAGCTATAGCTCTTCACGGAGGAAGAAGTAAAAGAATATGAAAATATTAAGGCTTTGCAAGAAAACGAACTGAAGAAGAAGTCGGATGAGCTTCAGAAACAAAAAGAAGAGCTACAACATCAGCATGACCAACTTGAGGCCCAGAAGCTGGAATATCATCAGGTGGTATTTGGTATAAGGATTATGGTGTTAAAAGGATATCATGTGCTTGGTGAAAGCCTGTGTGTTTTCAATATAGTACAGTACAATGCTCTTGCTATATTATTTTAAATTTTAGTGTTTTTAAAACTGCTGTCTGGAGTGGTAATCTAAATTTTAGAGTTTGAGTATCTTCTTTTTAGCAAACTATTTTCAGTTTGTTTGTTGTGCTTTGTCAACGGTCACATATGTGATAGAAAATCCAGTAAAACTCATTTTTTTTGAGTCAGAGTCTCACTCTGTCACCCAGGCTGGAGGGCAGTGTCACGCTCATGGTCACAACAGCCTCAACCTGCTAAGCTCAGGCGGTTCTTCCGTCTCAACCTTCCACATAGCTGGAACTGCAGGTGCTCACCACCACGCCTTGCTAATTTTTTGATTTGCTGTAGAGATGAGGTCTCACCATGTTTTCCAGGCAGGTCTGGAAACCTTGGGCTCAGGCAGTCTTCTTACCTCTGCCTCCCAAAGTGGAGGGATTACAGGCATGAGCCACCACACCTGGCTGAAAATCCAGTAATACTTGTAACTTTCTTTCTCTATTCACCAGGTCATACAGGAGATGGAACAGAAAAATTACAACAAGGAATTCCTCCATCAAGGTCAACTGGAGCATTGAAGTTTGAGCCACGTATGTAATTTTGTTTATTTTTTTAGGGAAATAAAAGATTGCATAAGTTAAAAATCCATATTTATTACACATGTAATTTCATATCATTACGATAAATGTTATTTTTATATATTAATAGAAATAGATTAATTTGAATTACAGAAAAATGAAAATGTCCCCCAAAGTTTTATATATCAGCAAATTTCAAGTGCTATCTAATTTGATAACCACATTTATAGTTAAATGATTTATTTCAACATTATTTATAATTCTAATCATTTACAGTACTGTGAACAGAGTATATGTTTTTAAAAATTGTAGCGTATGAGTAGCTAGGTATATTTAACAAGGCAAATATATCTGTATATGAAAAAAATATGCAGAATAAAGGAAGATAGTTTTAAAATAAGAGCATATTTCTTTCAACAGATATTTAAAGTCCGAAGTCTGCCAGAACGTGGAAGAAAGTGGTTAACTCAACGTCTGCTCCATCTTTTTCGTTCCCTTCCTATATCTCTGTTCAATAAGTATTTTAAAGCATATTTGGAATAAAGAAGGATAACTTTGAAACGAGAATGCATTCTTTTGGCCACAGATATTTAAGGACTGAAATCTACCATAACTAGGAGGAAAACAAGCTCACCGTCTGCCTTTACATTACATACCTCTCTTCTTTTTTCTTTGTTCTCCTTGAGTAATTTAATTCAGTGGCCTTATGCCATAATTTAATGAAACAATCAGTAACTAAATGAGAAAGCTCTGCCTATTGCTTTTAAATTAGGTTGCTTTCACTTATAAAGACACATGTTCTATGGGAGCTTACCATTCCTTCTATCAATAAATGTCTCTTTGACATTCTTCTGAAAGGGCCTTAGCATTTCCTAGTATACCCTGGTAACTTTATCCTACTTTTGTAACAACCTTAACCTCTAGAAATTCTTCAACTGACTCCTTTTGCTGTCACTCGAGCTCATTATTTATTTATTTATTTTGTGCTTTGGAGTTTATTATTTAAAATTAGGTTGTGCTACATATAACAAAAACTGAAGATAACAGTGACTTAAGCGCAATAGGAACTTTTCCTCTGACATAAAAGAAATCCAAAAGTCGGTGGTGTTCGGGCTGCTATGTTTCTGCTCTGCCATCCTCAGTGCATGGTTTTCATTCGCTCAGTACCTCACTCTCACTCTCCAAGATTGTTGCAGTGAGGAAGGCAAAGAAAGGGACTTTCCCTGCTTGAGGCAGCTTCCATGGGGACATTTTCCCAGAACCAGTGTCCTGTGGACTATCTTCTCATTGGTCAGAACTGAGTCACATAAATGGCCACACCTAGCACCTATGGAGATGGAAAAACCCACCTATCAGTGTGTTCAGTTCAGAGCTAGGATTCTTTTATAAGGTCAAGGAAGAGGGATACTTGGCAGGCGGGTTCCAGTTTAACTCCAGTCAGCCTTGTTGGCTACCCAAGTCTCTAAGTACATTCTTCTGAGGCAGATAAACACTCACTCCTCCCTTCCCAAAGGGAAGGCAGAAAAAATTCAGTCCATTATTGCATATTAGCTCAAAGACCATGTTATCTGGGTGTAGGTCCCTCTATCAGGCTAGCATGTGACTCCTTCTGTTCTGGCCACCTACAAACTCAAAGTCAAGGTTTCTGCCCCAGAGCACCAAATGCATAATGCATAGGTACAGGAAAATTGCAATCAAATGAACTTTTTAGAAAAGGGGAGAATTGGAAACATAGTGGTCACTGATCCATAGGAATAAAAAGCACTGCTGGCCAGGTGCAGTGGCTCACACCTACAATTCCAGCACTTTGGGAGACTGAGGTGAGAGGATCCCTGAGCCTACAGGTTTGAGACGAGCCTGGACAACTTGGTGAGAACTCATCTCTCCAATATAAATCAAAAAATTAGCAGGGTATGGTGGCGCATGCCTGTAGTTCCAGCTACTTGGAAGGCTGAGGTGGAAAGATCGCCTGAGCCCAGCTTGTCGAGGCTATGGTGGCCGTGAACATGCCACTGCACTCCAGCCTGGGCGACAGTGTGAGACTCTGACTCAAGAAAGAAAGAACAAAAAGCACTGCATGGCAAAAATAGTGAAGTCTTCCTGCTGCCGGCCATGGGTGGATTTCGGGTTTGCCCCTTAGTAAGCCCCAATGAGAGGAACTCTTATCTAATGTCCTCAGGGGCCTTTGGTTTTCCTCTCTGGGAGATATTTATTGTACATTCATTTTCAAGGACACGTTTGAATGGGCGTTGTAAGGTATATCCTTCCTGGAGGCTGGACAACCTTAGCAATTGACTTCTTTTTTCTTCTTGAGTTGAGGTTTCTTTCTGTAGCATAGACTGGAGTCCCTTGGCATGATCACGGTTCTCTGCAGCCTGGAGCTCCTGGCCTCAGGCAATCTTACCCCCTCCCCCCAGACTCCTAAGTAGATGGGACTCCAGGCACATGCCACCATGCCTGGCTGATTTAAAATTTTTTTTGTAGACAGAAGGTCTCGCTTTGTTGTCCAAGTTAGTCTTAACTCTGAGGCTCAAGTAGTCCTCCCTCCTCGGCCTCTCAAAATGCTGGGATTACAGGTATGCACCACCAGGCCCTGCCAATTTAAAAAAAAATTTTGTTTATTGTTAATTTTAATTTTTTTGAGTTGGAGTCTCACACTGTTGCCCAGGCTGGAGTGTAGTGGCACGCTCACAGCCACCACAGCCTCTACCTGCTGGGCTCAGGCAATTCTTCCACTTTAACCTTCCAAGTAGCTGAAAGTACAGGCATGCATCACCACACCAAGCTAATTTTTAAAAAATTTATCGTAGAGATGAGGTCTTACCATATTGCTCAGGCTAGTCTCAAACCCGTGAGCTCAGGCAATCATCTCACTTCTGCCTTGCAAATTGCTGGGAATACAGGTGTGAGCCACCAGGTCTAGCCCAATTAAAAAAACAAGACAAAACACTGTAGAACAGCCAGGAACACTTCTTGTTATTGTGAACTTGAGGACTTGCAGATTTTTTAATGTTTTTTTTTAGAGGCAAGGTTCTGTTCTGTTGTTCTGTTGCACAGGCTGAGAATATACGTGGCATGATCATAGCTTACTGCAGTTTCAAGGGATCCTTCTGCCTCAGCCTCCCACGTAGGTGGGACTACAGGTGCATGTCACTAAGCCTGGCTAATTTTTTAACTTTTTGCGGGTCTCACTATGTGGCACAGGCTGGTCTCAAACCCCTAGGCTTCTGCCTTGGTCTCCCAAAATACTGGGATTTCAGGTATGAGCCACTGCTTTCAACCAAAAATTACTTTAAATACCTCAGAGCTACACAGTGTTGCAGGTCATGTTAGCGTTTCATTTTATTTGTTATTGTTTTATTTTGTTTCTTAGCCAAACCATGCCTTAAAAACTTAGTAAGTTTCTGGTCTGTGTTCTTCAGTCACGCCCATGAGTAACCACAGTCAACACATAGTTTTAACATAGTTGAAAGACATTGCTGTAAACAAAGAACCTCATCATACACTTGTTGGCCTTTGTGCTTACTCCATCCCCTTAGTGCTTGGAGGAATGGACCTACTTGAGATCTTTTCAGAGGATCATCTTGGACGGGATGGCGACAGTCTTCATCTGGGCTCCTATTACTTGGCAGAAAGTTCTTAAGGGAAGGCTTTTGACTAATGTTGAAGAAGCATTAGTAGCTCCTTCAGGGTCTTTGCTTACATATGTTTCTGTTTGGAGTGTGTACTGTAATAGTTGACTCTTCATGATTCCAGTTTGGGATCTTGCCAGCTTATGTTGCAGACAGAGAGCAGCTCCCTCGGCAAAGCTGTATTCCCTTGAGTCTCTGCAGACTTGCCGACCTTAGCCTGGGTCTCATTTCTCTTGGGGGACTTTTCTGAAAGAGGCACAAAGCAGCCAACACGTGTCAGCATTTTCTAGTTCTCCCACCACTGTCCCTGGCACCTTGGCCTCACTTGGTGGTAGGACTCGCTGCCAGAAGCCCTGCCTCCTCTACTAAGCCAACCCCGTACTTAGTGTCCTGTGACTGGCAGCACTTTATTTCTAGCCACCAAATTCTGTATAGCTCGAGATTCTTGTCTGCGGGTTTTGAATAATCAAGAAACTTCCTGCCAGACCAAGAATTTGCCTGCTGGATAGGAGGTGGAGAACAGTGGCCCGCTGCAGGACCACAGTGCCTCTGCCTGCTGTGTTCTGGCATAAATGACTGCCTCCTGTCCTGCCCTCTCCCCATGTGATCCCATTTTGAGTAAGTCTCACATGAGTGCCTGTTATTGATTGCAACAATCATATCTGAAACCCTAGCTGCAAGGGAGGTTCGCAAATAGTTATCTACCTCTGTGAAATAGGAATGCATTTTTTTTGTTTTTTGTTTTTGAGTCAGGGTCCCACTCTGTTGCCCAGGTTAGAATGCAGTGGCAGGATCTTGCAGCCTCAGCCTCCTGGGCTCAGGTGATCCTTCTGCCTCAGCTTCCTGAGTAGCTGGGGCTATAGGCACACAACACCATGCCCAGCTAATTTTTTGTTTGTTTTTGGTAAAGACAAGGTCTTGCTGTGTTGCCTAGGCTGGTCTCTAACTCCTAGGCTCAAGTGATCCTCCCACCTCAGCCTCCCAAAGTGTGGGATTACAGGCATGAGTCACTGTGCCTGGCCCCCAAAACTAAATATAGCAATTTAGCAAAGTTTTCCTTATATACAGCTTAAGAAAACCTACATAAACCAGTCAACATGGTAATAGAGACAGAGTAGAATTTGTATCTCTGTTGTTTAGATTATAGGCAATGCAGAAAAACGGTTTAGAATATTCTTTTGCTGATGACTTCTTTCTGTGACGAGAAACAGGTAAGACAGACATTCTTTTGTATAAAGTTTTTTAGATGATGAACTGCGGATAAATCAGAAAATAATCGGAGAAGAGCTTAGAGAAATTTCTTTTCTTAGAGACAAGGTCTCATTCTGTTATCCAGGCTGGAGTGTGATGGCATAATCAGAGCTGACTGTTATCTCAATCTCTTTGGAGTTGGGAGACTAAGCTATGTTAAGTAAAATACAAAGTTTCCTTTTTGTACCTTGTGGGTGATGGAATGGGAAGACTGTAATTACAACCTGCTTTCATGGTGAGAGATTGGAAGGAAATCAGAAATTTTCCTGGATTTTTAAAAAGCACAATGTTATTACAGGATTGCAATCTTTCCCTAACCACTTTTGTATTTATTTTTAACATAAGTAGTTGGCTCTGAATCAGTATTCATTTCTTTTCTTATATTTTATGAGTTGGAGTCTCACTCTGTGGCCCAGGCTGGAGCTCAGTGGCACGCTCATGGCCACTGCAGCTTCTACCAGCTGGGCTCAGGCAATCCTTCTGCCTCAGCCTTCAAGTAGCTGGAACTAAGGTGCGCGCCACCATGCCCAGCCAATGAAAGAGTATCCATTTCTTTGAAGATCTGAGAACTGAGCCAGACCAAGCAGCAGCAAGTGGTGAAGACATCACATTGAAAAACTTGGGTTTATGGTTTCACGCAGTGCAAACCAGCTTATTGAGACAAAAGCAAAGCAAAACAAAACCAGTGCAACTTCTGATATCATTTTAGGAATTTAGATTTTTTTTATTTCAACTATTGCCTGCAGAATTTTGTTAAAAAACAACTACATTTCCTGTTTCTAGTTGTTGATAGTTTTCACTGAGGGCTTCTAGTTTACCTTTTAATTGATGTCAATCATACTCTTGGTGATGCTCCATGTACAAACTAGCTGGGTTGTCAGCCAGCCCTTTGTGAAAAATTTCATAATAATAATATTATTTTAAGAAACGAGGTCTTCCTATGTTGCCCGGGCTGGTCTCAAACTCCTGGACTCAGGTGATCCTTCTGCCTCAACCTCTCAAAGTGCTGTGATTACAGGTCTGAGCTACCGTGCCAGCCAGCGAGCCCTTGACCCTGCACTTCGCACCCTTCTGTGCCCTCAAGGCTCTGTCTGCCTGTGCAAACACATTTCATTTTGGTCATAATTTATTTATAATCTGTTGCCAGAAATGGATTTGATTTTAGCTATGCACATTTGAGTATCATATATATATATATATATATATATATATTTTTTTTTTTTTTGAGTTGAAGTCTCACTCTGTCACCCAGACTGGAGTGCAGTGGCCGCTCCTGGCCACCGCAGCCTTGATCTGCTGGGCTCCGGCGATCCTTCCGCCTCAGCCTTCCAAGTAGCCAGAATTACAGGCATGCGCTACCATACCCAGCTGATTTTTTTATTTATTGTAGAGATGAGGTCTCACTGCCCAGGTGGGTCTCGAACCCGCGGGCTCAGGCAATCCACTCACCTCAGCCTCCCAAAGGCGCGGGATTACAGGCTGAGCCTCCGAGCCAGGCTGAGTATCTCATATTTTTAATCCTTGGTAATAAGGATATTTCCCAAGCCTTTCCAGATTTATATATATATATATATCTCAAAATTGAAGTGTAATATATTGATTTTATAATTCTTTTAATTTTGCAACTCCATGGCTTTTTCTTTTAGTGAGTCGTGTCACAACACTATTTTTTTCTTTTAATAAGTTCTATGGGTTTTTGTGTTCTTTTGTTTTTTGGGAGTTGAAGTCTCATTCTGTGGCCCATGCTGGAGTGCAGTGGCATGCTCAAGGCCACTGTAGCCTTGACCTGCTAAGCTCAGGTGCTACTCCCACCTCAGCCTTCCAAGTAGCTGAGACTACAGGCGTGCGTCACCACACTGGGTTAATTTTTTGATTTACTGTAGAGATGAGGTCTCGCCAAGTTGCCCATGCTGGTGTCAAACCCGTGGGTTCAGGGAATCCTCTCACCTTGGCCTCCCAAAATGTTGGGATTATAGCTGTGTATGCACCTTCTTAATTGCTGGAGAAAACTTTGAGGGATACAGATTGTCTAGTACCATTTTCAATCTTAAAGTTTCACAGCCTCCCGCCTCATGGGACTTATTATCATACCTTTCAAACAAAGTCTTTCCTTCCTTCACAAATCCAAATTATTCCTCTTTTCTCCAAGGGAGTCTGTTTTTCTAATTCAGATTTGTGACTTTATTAAAATAGGGTTATTTTCTAAAAGATTTATATAAGAGATAAAACGGAGGCTAAATATCTTATTTTAAGTACCACAGTGAAGCCAGTTAATTCCCAGAATGACTTTCATTCTTGTGTCATGGTTGTAGTGACTTTCTGATAGTTCTGTCTGAGCCTCCCCCGCCCAGGTTCAGGGCCTATGAATGAACAAGCTCTGGAGCTGAAGGAGGAAGGGGAGCCCCCTTTCATTGAGATCCGTTCCCTTTCCTGAAGCTGTTGGCTCAGTCTCTGTTGGCACACTCAAGAGTTCTAAGCCTTGCAACAATCCATATAACCTCTAATTGAAAGGCCAATTTTTGATGAACTATATGTTTTTATGTGTAAGCTTGTGCCTGAAATGCGTGTGGATGGAAAACCATTTGACATCCTCTGAAAAAAAAATTGCCTTCTGGAATTAAAACGTGAGAAAAAAAATTCTGTGATTGCTTTTTCTTTTAAGAGGAAAACCAGTGCTTAGAATCCACATTTTATCAATATTTATTATGTTTTAAAAACCATTCCGCCAGGCTCGGTGGCTCAGCCTGTAATCCCGCACCTTTGGGAGGCTGAGATGAGTGGATTGCCTGAGCCCGCGGGTTCGAGACCCGCCTGGGCAGTGAGACCTCATCTCTACAATAAATCAAAAAATCAGCTGGGTATGGTAGCACATGCCTGTAATTCCGGCTACTTGGAAGGCTGAGGCGGAAGGATCGCCGGAGCCCAGCAGGTCGAGGCTGCGGTGGCCGGGAGCGGCCACTGCACTCCAGTCTGGGCAACAGTGAGACTCCAACTCAAAACAACAACAACAACAACAAAAAACCATTCCATAATGATGGCATATACATCCTACTTTTTAGAGTTAGAACTTAAAGATTTTTTTTTTTTTTGTTATGACTAATTTTGGGGAGAATTTTCACAGTCTTTCCGTTTAAACGTTGAATTAAAAAGAAAATCTTTTATAAATATGTGGCTGAAAAGTTCTGTGAATTTGACATTTTGGAGTATATTCTAGCTTCAATATTACTTACATTTCATTCTTCTTGGCTTAGACATTTGCACTCTTTTTAAAGCTTCCAATAAATTGAATTTTAATTAAATACAGAATCAGTAAAGCACAAAGACCTCATGTAATTTTTGTTATATTTGAATTTAGTTTACAAATATATGTTGTAAAAACTCTTCCACTGCAATGTTTGTTGGCAAATATTAGTCTAATCATCATTTATATAGGTCTATTTCTGATTATATTAAAATTAAATCAAAATATTTGTTGTAATTTCCTGGGGAAAAAGACAAATTTAGCAATGATGATGGAATGGGTTATTTACAATGCACAAACATATAGATCACAGAGCCCGAGAGCCTTAGAGATCATCTTCCAATGGAAACCCACTTTCCCAGCATTGCCTGGAAGTGGTTATCCAGCCTTGCCCAGGTCTTCCAGTGATAGTGTTGAAGTAGAAATCACAGTGGGTTCCAGACTTATCTGCATATTGGGCTCGCCTTTGAGAATATTTGTACCTTGGTCCCAACTTCAGGGATTGTGATTTAACTCTTCTGGAGTGTGGTCTGGGCTTTAGTCTCTCTTTTGTTTTTAGAGACAGGGTCTTGCTCTGTTGTCCAGGCAGGAGTGCAGTGGCCTAACATATCTCACTGCAGTGTTAGACTCTTGGCCTCAAGCGATCCTCCTGCCTCAGTGTCCAGAATAGCCAGGATGACAGGTGTGTACCTCCACACCTGGCTAATATTGATTTTTTTGTAGAGATGGGGCCTGGGGTGGGGGTTCACTATGTTGCCCAGCTTGTTCTCAAACTCCTGGCCTCAGGTGATCCTCCTGCCTCCCCAAAGTGCTGAGATTACAGGTGTGAGACACTCACCTGGCCATGGGTTTTGGCATTTCATTTTTTTCTTTTTTGAGATTTCAGTACATCTTAATTTGGACGATGTCAAGATCTCTTATTCACAGAACCCACATGTCTTAAACAGAATAACAAATCTCAAGCAAAGTTCAAAACAGAATTTTTATTTTCAAATGGGCCACTGGTACAGAGGGAGTTACATTTTATAAATATCTGCAGCAAATCCCCCCAAAAAGATGACTGGAAAAAACTCTCTCTTACACAAAGGGCCTATTCCTTACACAAAGGGCCTATCCTTCCCCGAAAGTGTGACTTCCAAACACTGGTGGTGTCTCCTGGGAAGAACAAGGACACTTTGAGATGAAGGCAAGAGCCTTCCCAGAGAGTGATGGTAACTTGAAGTTCATCCCAAGCCCAGGGATTTGGGAGTGATAAAATGTTCCTTCCCAAGATTTCAAACTTCTTTGCCAAGCTGCTGATAAAGCAAGCGGTCTGTTTCCTGGCACTAGTAAGTAAAACTTATAACAAACACTACAATAGTAAGTAAACTTATAACAAACACTTGGTAATCAGCAGTCTTCGGAAGGACCTTCAGCTAGCCGAGTTCAGGGTGGGCACTCTGCCCACCTCCCAGTTCTGTGTTCTCCTGCAGGTAAGCGAGAGCGACAGTATCTGTAGCTCGAAACTCACTATACAAAAAAAGACTACTGCCTGGAATTTGTTCCGCACTCCATCTCATTCTGTAATCCTAAAGAGTTCTGCAATGAAGGTTTTACTATCTCTGTTGTGGAGAAGTGGAAACAGGCTAGAGAGGTGAGGAAACTAACTGCCCCTGTCCTATAATCGGCAGATGGCATCGCTGGCATCGGGGTCCATGTCTGCCTGTGCACGCCTTTTCTAATGACATGAGGGGAAAAATGAAGTGGGGTCAACAAGACAAGCAGAAAGCAGATGCTGAGGGTAGAGGTATGTGCATTGATAATGAAAGAGGACAGAGCTAGAGAAAAGGTAGGAGGGCAGACAGGGGAGATGCTCCGGTAACAATGTAGCCAACAAACTTGGCAGGCCGACACACTCGCGTTGGAGAACAAGCTCCCCGTCAGCCTCTCAAACTAGACCTTAAGTCCTCACTGCTGGGATGGAAAAACAACCAACCAGCTGATTGCCATGTACTGACCAATTAGCTCACCATTAGGCCCTCACTCCTGCCAATTGGTCCTCACTACTGGGTGACCAATCCAGCCTGGGTGACCAAACCCACGCTGACCAATCAGAACAGCAAGTGCTAGCCAATCGACTCTGTCTTAGGGCTTTATGAGCACCGACTCTAAAGCTACAACCTCCGTGGGGCTCCTCCCACTGTGGGAGCTTTTTGTTGTTGTTGTTCTCTTAACAAATTCTGTTCTTTCACTTTCCGGCTGTCCGTGTCCCTCCTTCTTCCCTGGCACACGACAAGAACCCCGACCTGAAGAGCTGCAGAAGATTGTCGGAGCCGAAGAGCCAGGCATCCCAGAGGTTGGAGCTGACTGAACCAGAAGAGCTGCTGGAAGAAGGCAAAACTCCAAAGCTGAGACACTCCAGGGGCTAGGCTTGCCAGCCCAGCAAACCAGCAGCACTCCCAGGGCTTGACTTGCCAGCCCATTCGAGCCGACACTTCTGGGTCTCTAGGCTTACCAGCCCCCTCCAGCTCACCCTCTCTGGGGCTGGCTGGCCGACCCATTGAGCTGACACTCTGGAAACCCAGGCTGGCTTGAAAAATCCGTATCAATAACACACAGGCAGTGCCACTCATGTTCTGAACTTTGCAGTTCAGTTTACTTTAAAACTGGTCTGGAGAAATCACCAAAATAGTAAGGAGCGTGAAATTGGCAGGTTTTTCTATGTATATCTCATTAGCATTTAAAGATAAATAACACTATCATTCCCTTGCATGCATGTGTCTTCATTTTTGCCAATCTCATGTCATTTTAATTCCTGTAAACACACACTGAGCATTTTAGGGTTTGCTGCAGGAAGTGGCATCCACTTCTTGGTGAGTAAAGACATGGGAAATTCGGGGTTACCGTCAGTCGTGTCTACTGAAGCGTCCTGGAGATTTAATTAGCTTTCAGTTCAGGGAATGTAAGTTTTTTCACCTTATTCTTTCTTTCTTTTTTCTGGGCTAAGGAAAGAGCAGGCCCGGGGTGGAGGGGAGGGAGGGAAGGAGGAAGAAAGACCTTGGGGCCTGGAGCCAGGGAGGCCAGGGAGAGGCATCAGAGGATGGGGAGGAGTGGAAGGATGCGGGGCTCAGGCACCAGTCTGCAAAGCCTCTACCCTTTTTCTTTTAAAAGTCATCTTGACTGTGCGGCTGGGCGAGGGGTGCGCGCCCGTAATCCCAAGTACTCGGGAGGCTGAGGTGAGAGGATCCCTGAGCCCAGAAGTTCTAGGCTGCAGTGCGTTGAGATCGCGCCACTGCACTCTAGCCTGGGCGACAGAGTGAAACTCAATCACAGTTGATCAAACTAGCGGTAAGGGCTGTTGCCCGGGGCGCCAGCGCCCGCTCTGGCATTCAATTAATCGCGGTCACCATCTTCCCGAGAGCCGCGCCTGCGAAGTGTATGTGCCCTTTACGAACCAAATGGAGAGCACCTGAATCCTGAGCCACCTCATTCCGCATCCCCGCCCCCCGGAGGTCCCAAGGCCACAGCCACCCAACCCTAGGGGGCAGGCGGCGGCCGGAAGTCCGCAGAGGTGTGTTGGGGGGAGATCGCCACGGGGTGTAGGGTTAGAGGTTCGGGGCGTGGGGGG
>NW_007248466.1:78159-91658 GCF_000164805.1 Carlito syrichta
CCGCAGGGCACGGCGGCCCGGGCAGGGCCCGGCTTGCTTATGGCCTCCGGCGCCTCCTGGCTTCCCGCCCCGCTTGCTCCCTGGCGCTCACCTGGATCCCGGAACCCGAGAGTGCGCGAGGTGCCAAATATTTCAGGGCGCTACGCATGACAGCGTCCGTTCTGCTCGCGACTCCGTTCCCACCCTCCGAAGGAAACTCTCTGGGCGTGGCCGGGTACTCTGCGGGGATGCCAGCCGCCCTAGTGTCGCGGGCTCTCGCGCTCCTGGTCCTGGGGTCCCCGCGGTTGGCCGCAGCGGGTGAGAGCGTGAGGACCGGAGGGTTGGAGGCGGGGCTGCCGCTCGCCCTGCTGAGGTCCACAGCCTCCTGGCTGGCACGCTGAGAACCTGACTCTGAACCCTCCTGGGCTGAGCGTCCGCGGCTAGATCCGCAGGTGGCGGTTGCAGGCCTTGGGGTGTTGGTCCTGGCTCAGCATTCGCGTTTTTGCGCCTCCCAGGCCTCTCCCTGGGTGCTGAGAGAGAGAAACAGTGGAAGGGGCGAACTAAAAAACAAGTCTCCACTTGTAATCAATCAGCGAGTCGTCTTGGTTTTGTGGATTTGTGACTTTCTTTTTTCGGTGTTTTTTGTTTGTTTGTTTTGCGTTGGAGTCTCACTCTACTGCCCAGGCTGGAGTGCAGTGGCGATCTCTTGCCACTGCAGCCACGACCTGCTGGGCTCAGGTGATCCGCCTCAGCCTGCCAATCAGCTGTAACCAAGCCGACGCCACCAGGACCAGCAATTTTGGGGGGTGGGGGGCGGGAATTTATTGTAGAGAGGATGTCTTCTCAAGTTGCCCAGGCTAGGCTCAGGCAATCCTCTCGCCCCCACATTCCAAAGTGCCTAGATTACACATGACCCTCTCTCCCCCACGACACCCCCTCCCCCTTTTTGCTGGCCTGACTTCCTGTCTTGGGTTTCCTAAGGTCTTTATTGAGAGCAGGAGGGGAGTGTCTTAACTTCACGGTGACTGTCAAACTACCTCGGGAACTCTGGACACGTTCTGTCACACAGGAAACTGACAGGCCGAAACGCGTGTGAAGAGATATTAAAACTCAGGTCTAACGAGAACAACCACGAGCATTGACATTTATTCCCCAGGCCAGGATGGGCCTCGGTGACACCCAGTGGTGTGGCAATGTGAGGGTCTAGAAGACCCTCTGGGTGCCCTGCCTCAGTGGGGATGAGGGTGAGCCAGTGTGGAGCTTGCCAGGGAGGACCAGGAGGCAACTTCAGGCAGTGAGCACACTGTACATGTGGCAGTGAGGAAGGATCTTGAAGGGTTAGTGCCGAAAAGAGAAACAGTGAGTGAGACACACAATGCAATATCAGGGTCTCACTCTGTCACCCAGGCTGGAGTGCAGTGGCACGATCACAGCTCACTGCAGTCGCGACCTGCTGGGCTCAGGTGATCCTTCTACCCAGGCTTCCAGGCAGCTGGAACTACAGGCACTGCCACCTGGCCTAAGTTTTGTATTTTTGTAGAGACGTGTTGCTGTGTTGCCTAGGCTAGATTTAAATTCCTGGGTTCAGGCAACCCTCCCACATCAGCCTCCCAAAATGCTGGGGTCATAGACACAAGCTTCGGTGCCCTAACAGGTATTTTTTTTTTTTAATAATATTTTTCTTATGACAGTTTTTCTAAAAAACAAGCTCCAGTCTTTTTTGGTTTTTTGAGTCAGTGTCTAACTCTGTCACCCAGGCTGGAGTGCACAGTCACAGTTCACTGCAGCCTCGAAATCTTGGCCTCAGATTATTCTTCTGCCTCAACCTCGTGAGTAGCTGAGACTACAGGCATGCACCAAAATGCCCAGCTAATTTTCTGGTTTTGTTTGTGGAGACGATATCTTGATATGCTACCCTAGCTGGTCTTGAATTCCTGGGCTCAGGCAGTCCTCCCACCTCAGGCCCCCAAAGTGCAGGGATTATATGCGAGAGCCACCAAGCCTGGCCCAAAAATTTATTTCTTAAAATTCTGGAGGTGGAAGGTATGGCTGATTTGGTTTCTGGGGAGGACCCCATTCCTGGTTTGCAGAAGGACACTGTCTTCCTGTATGTTCACTAATTACATACACGAGGACTCCCCACTTTTGACCTAACCATTTCCTAAAGGCCCTGTCTCCAAATAGCATTACTCTCCAGATTAGGCATCAACATATGAGTTTTGGGAGGACACACACATTCAGTCCACACCTGGCACATCCCAAAAAGCATGTTCATGGACTAGAAAACATTGTATTCTCTTGCTGCCACAGGTGTTCTGGAAGTGGAGGTGGCCGGGAGCAATCACACTGTGTTCCTGAATGAAAATATCACCATCTTCTGCAAGATTTCTTGTTCCGTACCCCTGGATATCAATGCTATGGGTGTTAGGTGGTTTTGGAGGAATCAGACATCTAAAGTATACATCAAGCTGTTTGAGTCTTTCGGAAATCATCAAGAAACATTCCAACCTGGAGCTTTCGTGTCTCTACAGAGGTTGAAGGAGGGGGCGTCTTGTTGCAGCTGCCAAGGGTCCAGGTGGGAGAAGGAGGAGAGTTCCTGTGCGAGGTGGTGGTTACCCCTCACAAGGTACTGGGAAGGGTCTCTCTGCAAGTGTTGAGTGAGTGTCTGAGGGCAGTGCCCTGTGGCTCTCATGGTTTTAGGGTCAAGAACAGCCCAAACAGCTTCCTCTTGGAGTTCCACTTTCCTCTTATAAAGTGGTTGGAGAATATGTGGGTGAGCTTATGGGTTTATTGGTTTACAAAGGCCGCCTTAACAGAATACCCCAAACAGGGTGGTTGAAACAATAGACCAGGGGTGACTTCCGACTCTTGCTTGGGGTCTCCAGGCGCTGGTGACTTCTGAACAATGACACGAACACAGAATAATCTCTTCATTTATTTCGATCTTCTTCTTCTGTCTTTCTTTAGAATTTTGCAGTTTTCCTCACATAGTTCTTGTACATGGTTTGATCGGCTAATGCTTAAGTATTCTTTTTTGAGGTGAGGAGCTATGCTAATATAAATGGTATTATATTTTTAACTTCAGATTCTAATTGTTCATTACTGGTATGTTGTCAAGTAGTTGATTTTTGTATGTTAACTTTGTATCCTGCAACTTCTATGATCACTTGTAAGTTTTAGAAGGTCTTTATTTTTCTTTTTGGTCAAGTCTTTGGGATTTTGCTACATAAATCATGCAGTCTATGAAAAATACAGTTTTTTTCTTCCTTCCTAATCTGTATGCCTTTTATTTCCTTATCTTGTCCTATTATATTTGCTGTCTTTCATGACAATGTGAAACAGGAAGTGCCAGAAGGGAAATCTTGCCTGTTCCCGATCTTACTTTCTAACCATTAAGTATGATGTTAGCTGTAAGTATTTTTGTCCATGTTCTTTATCAGCGTGAGAGAGGTTCGCTGATTCCTAGTTTGCTGAGTTTTTTAAATGAATGGATGTTGGATTTTGTCTAGTGCTTATTCTGCATGGTTGGTATGATCACATAATTTTCCTCTTCAGCCTATTGCTGTGATGGATTACATTAACTGAGTTTAAATGATGAGCCAGCCTTGCATACCTGTAATGTCCCTCGTGGTTGTGGTATATTCTTAGTTTTATACATTCTTGGGTTAGATTTGCTAATATTTTGTTCAGAATTTTAGCATCTGTTTCAATGTGAGATGTTGGTCTCTATCTTTTCCTGTAACGTCTTCATGTGGTTTTGCTATTAGGGTAATACTAGGCTCATGGATGAGGTCAACTGTATTCCTTCTGCTCCGAGTTTCTGGAAGAAATTGTCAAAAATTGGTGTTTTTTCTTCCTTAAATCTGTGGTAGATTTTTACCAGCGAAACCATCTGAGCCTGATCCTTTCTATTTTTGAAGGTGATTTCTTTCTTTCTTTTTTTTTTTGAGTTGGAGTCTCACTCTGTCGCCCAGACTGGAGTGCAATGGCCGCTCCTGGCCGCCGCAGCCTCGACCTGCTGGGCTCCAGCCATCCTTCCGCCTTAGCCTTCCAAGTAGCTGGAGCTACAGGCACGCGCTACCACGCCCGGCTAATTTTTTGGTTTATTGTAGAGATGAGGTCTCGCCTGCCCAGGCGGGTCTCGAACCCATGGGCTCAGGCAATCCACTCACCTCAGCCTCCCAAAGGTACGGGATTACAGGCTGAGCCACTGAGCCCAGCTTCTTTCTTTTTTTAATTGGTTATTTAATTCTTTAATATATGCAGGCTTATCGACGTCATCTACTTCTGTGAGGTTTGGTAGTTTGTGTCATTCAAGGAATTGGTCTATTTCATGTAAGTTGTCAAATTGTGGGCATAGAATTGTTCTTCGTATTCCTTTATTATTCTTTTAATGTCCACAGGAGCAGTAGTAATCCCTGTCACATTTCTGATATTACTCATTTGTCTTTTCTCTTTTTTTCTTGGTTAGCCTACCTAGAAGCTGATAGTTTTCTTTAACTTTTCAAGGAACCAGCTTTTGGCGTCACTGATTTTCTTCTGTTGATTTCTGATTTAATTTCATTGCTTTCTGATTGAATTTATGTTATTTCTTTTTTTTTGCTTGCTTTCGACTTAAATTTCTCATCTTCCCCTAGCTTCCTAAGGTGGCAGCTTCTTGAGATTGTTCATTTGCCTTTTTTCTTCCTTTTACATCTTTCTCTTTCCTCTAATAATATATGTATTCCATGGTGTAAACTCCCCTCTCAGCATTGCTTTTGTCACATCCCACACATTTTGATAAGTTGCATTTTCATTTCATTCCAAATATTAACAAATCTCCCTTGAGACTTCCTTTTTGACTGAATTATTTAGAAGTGTGTGGTTTATTCTCCAGGATATTGTGATTTCCCAGCTATCTTTTTCCTTATTTAAAGTGAGTTTGGTTCCACTGTGATCTGAGACCATATGTTGTATGAGTTATAGTCTTTGAAACATGTATTTTATGACCCAGAATTGTGACCTATATTGGTGAATGTTCCATGTGAGCTTGGAAAGAATGGGTACTGTGCTGTTGTTAAGTAAAGCATTCCTTAAGTGTCAGTTAGATTCATTTGACTGGTAGTGCTGTTCTGTTCAACTCTGTTTTTTACTGCTTTTCGGCATACTTGATCTATCAGTTAATGAAAGAGGGATTTTGACATCTTCAACTATCATAGTGGATGTGTCTACTTCTTTTGCGCATCTGTCTGTTTCTGCTTCATGCATTTTGACTGTCTGTTGTCCCATGGGGACACATAAATGCTTGTTATGTCTTCTTGGAGAGTTGATCCCTTTGTCACTAAGTAATGTCCTTCTTTATTCTTGATCATGTTCCTTGTCCTGAAGGCTACTGTGGTATTATGATATACATATTGGTTTTGGCACATAGTTCCTGGTCCAGAATTCCCATAGCCCTTGTTACAGATTTTTGTTACAATGAATGTGTTAGGCCTCAGGGCAGGACTGGGAAACAGAATCTCTGATGTTCTGCCCTCCTGATACCTGTTCTGAGTAAGAGTTCTGATCTTACCCCTCCTTTCTTTTTTTTTTGAGTTGGAGTCTCACTCTGTCACCCAGACTGGAGTGTCGTGGCCGCTCCCGGCCACCACAGCCTCGACCTGCTGGGCTCCGGCGATCCTTCCACTTCAGCCTTCCGAGTAGCCAGAATTACAGGCATGCGCTACCACGCCCAGCTGATTTTTTGATTTATTGTAGAGATGAGGTCTCGCCTCCCAGGCAGGTCTCGAACCCACGGGCTCAGGCAATCCACTCACCTCAGCCTCCCAAAGGCGCGGGATTACAGGCTGAGCCACTGAGCCGGCTCTTACCCCTCCTTTCTGATGGTGGGTCTTAAGATCTTCCCTGGCTGGATGCAATGGCTCATGTCCGTAATTCCAGCTCTTTGGGAGGCGGAGGTGATAGGACTGCCTGAGCCCAGGGGTTGGAGACCAGCCTAGGCAACTTGGCGAGATCTCATCTCTATAGCAAATAAAAAAATTAGCCAGCTGGTGGTGCATGTCTGTAGTCCAGTTACTTGGAGAGCTGAGTGGAAGGATCCTCTGAGACCAGCAGGTCGAGGCTGCGGTGGCTATGAGTATGCCACTGCACTCCAGCCTGGGCAATAGAGTGAGATTCCTACTAAAAAAAAAAAAAATCTTCTCCAGAGAGGGTTCCGAGCTATACACCTGCGTAGGAATGCTGATGTCATGAAGCCTCCATAAAATCCCTAGAGGCCAGGGTTCAGAGTGCTTCTAGATAGGGAAAGATGGGGAGGAGATAAAAGACAAGTTATGTGCTGGACCTAACTCTTTGTGACCTTTTCCCCCCTGGAAGCTTACCCGAACAGCACATTGAGAGAGAATGGAGACAGTTGTTATCTGTGTGAATTAAGTGGGTTCTACCTGGAGCCTATTAATATAACATGAGAAATTTGTTCCGAGAAATCACCCTATCACCTGGAGATTTCCGAGGACATCGACACTGGTCATCCCATCGAGAATCCGAATGGTACATTTAATACCACTAACTCCTTGATGCTGAACTCCTCTCTGGAAGACCAAAGAGCCTTCCTTCAGTGTGTGGTGGAGCACTTATCCTTGTCCACACCCTTGAGGCTCAACCACACCCAGACTGTGATAGGTAAGAATCTTTCTGAACATTTCTTCTCCTCTTCACCTTGAAATAAATACAGTAATTATAATTATATAATATGTATAATTAATACAGGAATCCTACAGGAAATGTTAAGACTTTGGTTTCCATGCAGTCTGCAGTCTTTGTTGGGAGCTGATGGGGAGGGAGAGAAAGCCTGGACTGGAGGGACCAAGCTGGGGTCTGACCTAGCTCAGCCCCAGGGTCAGCAGTCCAGACTTGGTCCATATACCACTGCAGATGGCCTGGAAGGAGGATAGTGATAACAGTCATCAGGTGGGAACAGGGCTACTTGCCAGCTCAAGGCAGCTTCAGAGTTCTGGATGGTCTGTAGGAAACTTGCCAGATGCTTGAGGAATGGGGACAGGATGCTGCCCATGTCTCCCAAGGACAGGGGGCTGTCAGGGGCTGAAGCCAAGGACCAGCTGTGCCAGCAGCCCTTCTTCTGGTCAGGCTTCAGGTCCACTGTAAACTGCTGACTGCCAATGCCAAATCAGCAGTCCTAATTTATGGGCTGTGTCCCAAGATGGGGAGGCTTGTAGAATAGTCTCTCATATCCGTGGCTTCCCCCATGGCATACTGGATCCTTTGGGCAACACAACCCACTGCAGACCCCTTCCCGTTGGTGGGCTGGGACTTTTGAGTTCATATCCTTGCTGCCTGGTCACAGCTCTGGTCTTGGGTGGGGCTGACCCTCCTGGTCAAGTGCCTCTTCCTAGAGCTGATAGGAGTAAGGAAGACAGGGCCTGACCTGATCCCTGGGAAATGGGGTCAGGTTGTGTCAGCCGGGGCCTGAGATTGTCCTGGAGGGAGAGAGGAATCGTTCTTGGCAGAAAGGACTAGGGGTGTGTGGGGGTGGTGTGTGCAGGGTGCAGGTGGGCGGTGTTGGGGGTACAGGGAATAAGGCATTGAAATGTGCCTGCGTGTATGGTATGAGGGCATTACCTGGGTGGTATGTATGAGGCGGGACACCCCCAGAAACTGGAATTTGGTCTTTGGAGGGTGGGCTTCTTGTGGTACAGGCCTTCCCTGCTAGGTATGTATTCTAGGAATCCATTGGTTTTATTTGGAAGTTTTGAGAAAGTTGCCTCACAGTATGTGAAAGAAATGTCCCGAGTTGTGGCAAACAGGGAACTGGTTGTTTCACCATGACAACGCACTTCCTCACACTCCACTGAGTGTTCAGCAGGTTTTGACCAAAAGGAGCATGAACCCTGTGCCACAACCTCCCTCTTCACCCTATCTCCTCCTGAGCGACGTTCTTGTGTGTGTCCCCAGTGAAAAAAGTCCTCAAAGGGAAACATTTTGCCAATGTGCAAGGAATGAAATAGAAAATAGTAGGAACACTAAAAGGCATGAAAATTGACGAGTTGAAAATCTGTTGTGAGCAGTGGAAAAACCGACCCCATCATCGGTAGTAGATCAAATGGAGAGTACTGTGAAGGTGACTCAAGTTTCAACGTGTAAAATAAGCACACAATTTTTAATAAATAATTTCCAAGTTTTTTTGGTCCCCCCCATATGTGTTACATGAGGGTGTTGAGAACAGACTCTTTAGAGATGTGGGTGGCACGTGCCTGTGGTTTAGTGTCCCATCTCCCAGGTTTCTGTCAAGTGCTGCCTTCCCTGATGCATGAGGGATACTTTGGGGATGGAGATGCCAAGACGTGTTGCAGAGGGTGTGTAGTCGGGTCTCTGAGAAGCAAAATGACACACAGCCACATAGGCCCTCGCAGCAGCCATTTGGGTTCTCTGGCCCTTTTCAGTAGGTTTCCTCTTAATATCCTCTCTTGTCTTTCTCTCTGCAGAAGCAGAGAAGATGAATATCTGGTTGTTTTCTATGGGTTTGCATAACTTTTTTTCTTTGTTTTATCTCTTTCGGAAAGGTAACAGGCTGTAAAGCAAAATTGAGTCCTGTGACTTGGGATTGGCTGCCTGAGTTGAGAGATCGTAGCCATTGGATGGAGTTGGGGTCTCTCCGGATGGGTGCTGAGGTGTTAGTGTGGCAAGTGTCCAGGGCATGTGGCTCATTTTCAGGAATTATTGGGGGAGACCTTTGCCACCTGATCTTTGGGTTTTGACTGAGGGGAGACATGATGTGAAACCTGCCTGTCTCTCCATACTAAGCCAGTCTCCTTGAACCAACCTCAGTAGTTTTGACCAGGCCTCTGAACTCTGTGGGGTCTGCACTGCTGTTCCCACACGTGTGGAATCTGTGGCTTCAGAGAGGGTTCTTCCTTCCCTGGTGGCTCATGTTTGGCTACTACCTCAGTGGAAAACTTATACCAGATCTCACTGACTAGACTAAGAATTCCTAACCATCAGAAGTTATTTCTAAACTAATAATGTTTTCAAACATGTTTCACACTGACTGTGGCTCCAGTAGCAAACAAAAACAAAAACAAAAACAAAAAACACCCCCAGCTTTGGAGGCCCAAGGGACAGTGTAAATGTGTTGGTTAAATGGGGTCTAGATAACAAAATAGCCCGCAGTGATTTATGGACCTGCCAAGGTGAAGTGTGTTCAGTAGCTGGCGGATCTCATTGTAAATTCTTAAGAAAAGTGGAACAGTCAGTCAGTGAGGAAAAAACACTATTTATCTATATTTGGCCAACAGATTCATGGGACTTACTCTCCTGGGTGGATGTGGGCCATTGAGAAAACAGGATAGAAAGTGGATTTCAATTCTATCTGGAGCTCTTTGTGGTCGTTGTCCTGTTTCTTGTCTTTCTCTGGCTCTGATATCCAGGTGTTGTAGCACTAGAGGCAACATTGGTAGTGATGCTTTTGAAGTGGAAAAGAAAACCTCTCTGATATGGAGGCAGATTGCAAAGGTGGCTGCTGTCCTTCCACCTTCTTCACCTCCTCGTCCATTGTCAGGGAGCTTTGCAGTGTCCTCCAGTCACGTGCCTGGTTTCAGTGAATACAGTGAGGCAGAAATGGAGGCAACCCCCGCTCCAAGGCCAGACCTCATGAGGCCGTGTCTGTCTTCTTATGAGCTTCCACCATTACTGAGAGAAGGACATGCCCAGGCCACCCTGCTGGAGAATGAGAGACAGAAGACACATCTATTTTGTTGCTCTAGCGAGCCCCAGGCTATATTAGACTTCAGAGGCAGCTCTCAAATGTGTGAAAAACAGTTTGACTCTTTGTGATAGTTTTAGGTTTGAGTTAATATTTAAGACTTTTTGTTTATTTGTTTGTGTGTTTGTTGAGTGATCTTAGTCTGTTGTCCTGGCTAGAGTGTAGTGGCACGCTCATGGCCACCGCAACCTTGACCTGCTGGGCTCAGGTGATCCTTCTGCCTTAGCCTTCCAAGAAGCTGGGACCACAGGCATGCACTACCAGGTTTGGGTAATGTTTTTGATTTATTATAGAGAGGAGGTCTTGAACCCCTGAGTTCAGGCAATCCTCCAGCCCTTGCCTCCCAAAGTGCTGGGATTATAGGCTTGAGCCACTGTGCCCATCTATATCAGATTCAATATGAAATTTTGGCATTACAATCTCACTCTGTCACCCAAATTGGAGTTTGGTGGCATAACCATAGTACACTACAGTCTTTACATCCTGGGCTCAGGCACTTTCTATGCCTTAGCCTCTAGAGTAGCTGGGACTATGGTGTGGCTGGCATGCCTGGCTAATTTTTGGATTTTGTTTTTGTAGAGATGAGATCTTTCTAGTTGCATAGGCTGGTCCGGAACACCTGGGTTCAAGAGATCCTCCTACCTTGGGCTCCCAAAGTGTTGGGATTATAGGCATGAGCCACGGTGCCAGCCTTAAAATGTTTCTAGAGAGCCACTGTTTCAGACTGCCTTGTTAGACAGCAAAAGCTAGCTATTGCAGCTCCTCAGGAAGGTGAGCTTTGACCAAAAGGAGTGTGTCAGCGAGGGGGGTGTGCTGCTGAGACCCTTTTGAGAGAGCCCTCTGAGTAGTGAGTCAGCCTAATGTGTTCAGGGACTGCCTCAGTTTTCCCTGAGCCATGCTGTTCCAGAGAGCTCTTGCCACTGACTGCCACTGGAATGCCAGAGTCTTCCTGAGAGTTGTGCAGCAGGTCCTTGAGTAACATCATCCAGTTCAACATCATTTTATTATGACACTGATGAAGGAAAATAATCGATTTCCAGCTGGGGCCACTGCATGGCATCTGCACATACTCTTTAAGGTTGCCTGCATTTTTTTCTGGGTCCTCCCGTTTCCTCCCATACCCCAAAGATGAGCACTTTCAGCAAGTTGCTTGTCTAAATGCCACATCGGAGTGAATAAGTGTGCTCTCCAATGCACTGGCTTCCATCCAAAGCTGGTGCTACCTGGTGCCCCTCCACTGCAATCATTGCATTGGATAAACAACTCTCTTCCTTGTTTTGTTTGTTTTTTGAGCTGGAGTCTCACACTATCACCCAGGCTAGAGTGCCCGCAGTCTCGACCTGCTGGGCTCAGGTGATCCTTCTGCCTCGGCCTTCCTAATAACTGGAAACACCATCATGCATCACTACACCTGGCTAATTTTTTTTTATTTTTTGTACACTTGAGGTCTTCCTAAGTTGTCCTGTGTGGTCTTGAATCCCTGGGCTGAGGCAGTCCTCCCACCTCAGCCTGCCAAAGTGCTGGTATCACAGGTGTGTGTCATTGAGCCGGGTATGTTTGTGTCTTTATTTAGAAGCTTGATGAAGTTTGTGGGACCAGAAGTATCCTGTAGGAACTTAATTCTTATTTACAACAAGGAATCAATGGAAAAATTTGCTTTGTTCTGCATCGTCTTTCTTTGAGTTGCAGTTTCCAAAAACCTATCGATGACGTTAGTTGAGGGCTTACTGCACTGAGGTCGAAGGCTCTTCCTGTTCTATCCTCCCTTGTTCTCCCGTCTCTCCCTTCACCGTCCGCCTGCACAGTGGTCAGAAGATTTTCCCTCATCCACTCTGCTCCTTTATCTGTCACAGGGATCACCCCCAATAACTTGCTTGCACTTGTAACTCCGTGTTCAAAGCTGCTTCCCAGAAGACCCAAACTGACACAAGTAGGTCCACTGTCACTGAATTGTAATGATGGAAATCGTAATGAAGGGGAAGAATTGCAATGAGGGAGACGATGCATTCGTGGCTTATTTGAGATGCTGGAACCACTCGAAGGACCTTGGCCGTTCTGACACAGAGAGACAGGCAACCAAGCCCGCACGGTTCAGAGATGCATAGCCATGGCACTGGCCCTTCCTGAAGGCCCCAAAGGTCTGCTCAAGGGTGGACCATTCAAGCTGCCCTCCTTGGGGAGGATCTGAAAAATAATTTTATTCTACGTCCATGGTGGATGGGAAACCAAGGACACAGGAGGAATTCAACAGAGAGTCTCGGTCAGAGCTGTATTGCACTCACTTCTCTCTGATTACCTCAAAATTACTCCCCTTTCCCTATATCATGGCATTATGAGAAAAACTGGAATTGATCAAATGAGGTGAAGAGTAAACAGAGGCAGGGTTACCCAAAGTCTGGTTTGCTTAAACTTGGGTCTGACGGTCTGAGGAGGAAGGGTTTGGGATCTGAGGGGGGACACAGTAAAACCCCAGACTTATCTTTTGGAGGGGAGGTCACTTATAGTACAGGCTTCCCCTGCTAGGTAAGTGTTCTGAGAACCCATCAGCCTCAGTGTACCAGCTAGTGTTATTGTAAGAGGCAGCATTCGGCTTCAGTGAATTTTTTTGGAGATTCTTTCAACACGTTTGCCATTTCATGATGGGTGATTCACGAGCCGACCTGCCTACAATGCAGTGAGTGTTCAGCAGTGTTTGACCAAAAATGGTGTGACCCCTGTGACTATCTTTTTTGGAATCCCTGGATGGAAAAAGTCCTCAAAGGGAGATGTTTGACCTTGTGGAAGAGAATAAACAAAAAATGGCAGAAACACTGAAAGGCATCAACAATGATGGCTTCAAAAACCGTTCTGAGTAGTGGAGAAAGCATCTCGATACATGTATTGCATCAAACAGAGAGTGCACTTTAAAGGTGACCGATGCTTAAACATGGAAGAATGTACACAATTTTTAAATCTATAAATTCTGGGGTTTTTTAGGTCCCCCCTCATATTGGTGCTGCAGGGAGTGATCGAATCTGTGAAGGGGAGGTGCATGACTCCCCGAGAAGGGGCAACCTGAGCCTATAAGTTGAAGAAACTCCCAGGGGCAAAGGCCACGCGCTCCACAGCTGCGTGTGCACTTGGCATCACCATTCCATCAGTGGCATCAGTGCCCGCAAGGACCCGAGGTCAGGGAAAGGTAGATGGTCACAGTCCCGGACCTAGGCAGGCGTTGACCAGTCCAGGCAACCTGCCCACACGTCACTCCAGAGTTGGGCCTGCCCGAGTGGAACTGGAACAGGGTGTCGTCAGTCCCCCTTCCCTTCCAGGAACACAGACCCTAGGCGGGCAGACCTGGCAGAGGCTAAACCCTACTTCTGGACCAGTCCCACCGGCCTGCCTTTTCGGGCTCCTTTCGAGCTGGAATGGGCCTCCTCTTCTTCAGACCCTCTCCGGTCAGGGTCCACATGGCTTTCTGCCTTTCTGGGACTCAAGTTCCGGGTCCTCCCCGGGCCCTCCGCCAGGCGCGTCAGCACACACTCCTTGAGGATGAGACCATAGGGGATGCCCCCCACGACCTGACCTGGGGCCTCAATGTGGCCTTCCCCTCGGGCGCCCTCTCCCCTGGGGCCGCCCTCGGCCGGCGCTGGCCGCCCTCTGCGGAGCCTCCCACAGCCAACTCTTCCCTCCTCCTCCTGACCCTGCTTCACTCGTCTATACCCGCCGCACATTGCAGCCCACCTGTCCTTTGACTGGCGCGTCCCAGCCCTGCCTGCCCCCACCC
>NW_007248466.1:92031-94041 GCF_000164805.1 Carlito syrichta
CTGCGCGCTCCGGAGTCACCACCCAGCCCGCTCAACTCCGGATCCCTTTGCCCTGCGCGACCCAGCGGGGCTGGCTCCTCCTGGCCCCTGTAGTTCCAGCTATTTAGAAGACTGAGGCAGAAGGATGGCCTGAGCCCAGCAGGTGAGGCTGCGGTGGCCAAGAGCGAGCCAATGCACCCCTCCAGCCTGGGCGACAGAGTGAGACACCTGCTCAAAACAAAATATAACTGCTATGTACCCTAATCCTTTTTTAAAAGTTGGATCTCACAGTGTCACCTCAGCCTCCCAAACTGCTGGGAATACAGGCGTGAGCCACCGCACTGGCAGTAATGACTAAAATTAAACGGCAGAACACAAGACGAGGAGTCCAGTATTCTTTGGCCTCTGACACTACCTTCTTTTAGAGGGCATACTCTATTCAAGCAGGCTCTATATGCATATTTCCAGCACATCTTTTTATTGAATTTAGTGCATTGTTTCATTCTAGGCAATGAGTGATCCGGAACACCATGATAAGACCCACACTAGGAATTTGCAAAATACGAAATGATGAGAGAACAGGAGAGGAGAAAAATATTTTAAAACACTGGATGAAGAGAGAGAAAGGAAGAAGAATCTCAATTTGAAAAAATGAAGAAAAAGAATGAAAATCACCCCAAAGTTCATAATGAAGCCATATTTAGATGAAGATACTTCTTTGTATTGTATAGCAGAATTTTATCCTAAGTTATTGTTACTTAAATCTTGATTCTTCTTCTTCTTCTTCTTTTTTTTTTTTTGAGTTAGAGTCTCAGTTCGTTGCCCAGGCTGGAGCGCAGTGGCACACTCATGACCACTGCAGCCTTGACTGCTGGGCTCAGGTGATTCTTCTGCCTCAGCTTTCCAAGTAACTGGAACCACAAGCGCACACTACCACACCTGGCCAATTTTTAAATTTATTTATTGTAGAGATGAGGTGTCGCCAAGTTGCCAGGGCTGCGTTCAATCCCCTGGGCTCAAGATATTCTCTGGCCTTTGCTTCCCAAAATGCTGGGATTAGAGGTGTGAGTTAACACGCCCGATGTCTATGGGTTTTTTAATGAGTAATGATTTATTTTTCAGCATGATTTTAGAGTTATGCCTTGTCTGAGTGATTCAAAATGAGAGAGAAGCTGGCGTGGTGACTCATGCCTGTAATCTCATCTCTTTGAGAAGCAGAGGTGAGAGGACTGCCTGAGCCCAGAGGTTGGAGACCAGACTGAGCAATTTGGTGAGATCTTATCTGTACAATAAACCAAAATTTAGCCACGTGTGGTGGCTTACACCTGTAGTCTCAGCTACTTGGAAGGTTGAGGTGGAAGCATCACCTGAGCCCAGTAGGTTCGGGCTGTGGTGGCCATGAATGTGCCACTGCACTGTGACCTGGGCAACAGAGTGAGACTGACCCCCAAAAAAGAAAAAATCAAAAACAAAAACAAGTAAACAAACAAAAAATGAGGGATAGAGAAAAAATAAAATTGCATCTAGCTCTCTTTGGTCTCTCCCATAAGCCATTGTATTTTACGTTTTTCTGTTCTATTTTACTTTATTGATTTAATTAAATAAATTGTCAGGATCTTACTCTGTTGCCCACACTGGAGTGCAGTGGTATGATCTCGGCTTACTGGAGCCTCCAACTCTTGGGCTGAAGTGATCCTCCTGGCTTAGCCTCCCAAGTAGCTGGGACAATAGATGCACACCACCACCATGCCCAGCCAATTTTTTTCAGTTTTTTTGTAGAGATCAGGTCTCTCGATGCTTCCTAGGCTGGTTGTTCAACTTCAGTTCATTTTAAATGTACCATTTTAGTGACATCACAGTATGTGTTATTTGATTAAGACCCTCTCCATGCTTCAGATTTCCTGTGCCTGGGAACATGATCTATATATACAGCCTGTGATTTGTCTTGTACCATGTTGCTCTGCTTATTTTGGGGTCCACACTGACCCTGCAATCGTTAAAGTGATTTGGATTTGCTTTCCTTTGGAGTTT
>NW_007248467.1:0-1171 GCF_000164805.1 Carlito syrichta
TCGCTTCACGTTACTCCCAGCCAAGCTCCAGCCCACTTGGCCTGACAAAGGCCTTTTTCTGCAAGCCGGGGTGCTCAGGAAAAAAACGACCCTTCCTGGGATCCAGAGTGTGCAGCCCTACAAGGTGCCAATCACATCATGCCTGTGTGGATGGCACCTCCTGGAGTTGTGCCACTTTTCAACCTGCAAGGCCCACGACGCCAGCCTCTCTGACCCGGCTCTACACTAGCATGGCCTTTGATGTTGAAGTCTGAATACATTCAGTCCTTTCTGGGGACACGCACAGTTGTTTGTGGCAGTGGCAAAGTGCCCGCCCAGCCCCAAGCCTCATCTCTCGTCCTCACTGGGGATTGGCTGCCTCATAGACATGCCGCCTCCAAGCGTGTGCACACTTGCCCACCGGGAATTCTCTGGGAAGACGAAGACAAGTGTCATGACTGGCAAAGCATGACATCACCTTCCCTCTCACTTTGTGTCCTCCTGGGAAGCTTGGGCGTTCTTTCTGCATCTGGTTCTGAAAAGGAGCGGGACCACGGATGTGTATTCCAGATGGGCTCCCCACGCCCTCCCCCTAATCCTTCACGACAAAGAAGGCTGCCTGCACAGCACAAACAAGGGGTGAGCTCACCGTCCTCCTCCCTGAGAGCCAGAGTCTAAGAAAGAACAGAGGTGGAAAAACAGGAGTCAGACGTTACCATGGCAAACAAGGAAGTTCATGTGTACACAGCCTAGGACTGAAACCACCGTGTTATTACACCCTGTGAAATAAACACAGCTAAAAAAACGCCTCTTCCTCCCTTCCAGGTCATCTTGGGGGGAATCGTTTCCTTGCGACTTCTCGTCACCAGCATCTGCCATCACAATTTTCACCAACTGCTCCTTGTTCCAGCAACTCCGTTTTCCATTCCTAATGAAGCCCTCTCTGGGATTAAAGGAGTGTCCCACGCATCTGCCCAAGGTTTTACAAACTGACATCTGATTGTGCAGTGTCCACTGCCTTGTTTTTTTCATTGTTTTTGTTAAAACGATACTCACTCAGAGTCCAAAGAATCCAAAAAGACAAAAAAGTACAAAGAGAACGAGAATCTTCTGAAGTCCTACCACTCATAAATGACAGCTTCTTTGTCATTCTTTTTTAAAATTTATTTATTTTTTGGAGACAGGGTCTCGC
>NW_007248467.1:2103-7097 GCF_000164805.1 Carlito syrichta
GAGGCTGAGGCAGGAAGTTCATTTGAGGCCTGGACCTGGGCATCATAGCAAGAATGTATCTCTACAAAACACTGAAAAACTATCCAGGCATGGTGGTGTGTGCCTGCAGTCCCAGCTATTCGGGAGGCTGAGGCGAGAGGACAACCTGAGCCCAGGAGGTCGAGGCTGTGGTGAGCCATGATCGTGCCACTGCACTCCAGCCTGGGCAAGTGAGCAAGACCCTGTCTCTTAAAAAAAAAAGAGCACTTTCACATTATTTTATTTGATTATCACAAAATAAGGTGACCAAGAGTAAGATGTGCAATGATGATAATCACCATAAATACATTTATTGAGAGATTCGTGTGTTCCAGGCTCTGTGCTACGTCCATGACATTCATTGTCTCATTTAATCCTCATTATTTTCATGTTATAGATAGTACAACTAAGGCTTAAGTAATTTGATCACATTACCACAGCTAATCCAGGTGTGTTGACTTTCAAATTCCCTGCTATTAACCCTTGTATTATACCATTATACTGCCTCAATATATTTTTTTTTTTGAGTCAGAGTCCCACTCTGTTGACCAGGCTGGAGTGCAGTGACATAATTATGGCTCCCAGGCTCAGGCAATCATGCCTCAGTTTCCCAAGTAGCTGGAACTACAGGCATGCACAACCATGCCCTGTTGATTTCTTTTCTTTTTCTTTTTTTTTTTTTTGGTAGAGATGAAGTCTCACTATGTTCCCCAAGCTGATCTTGAACTCCTGGACTCAAACAGCCTTCCTGTCTTGGCCTCCCAACGTGCTGGGATTACAGATGTGAGCCACCATGCCCAGCCCATACTGCCTTTTAGAATAATCTTTGTGCAACACTTTGCAAAAAAACACTAATGTATATTGTTATCTCCATCTTATAGATAAACTAAGGCCGGAGAAATTAAATGATTGCCAGAATTCTAACCGTTTTGATTCTGTATTCCCTTATGTTTCCACTATACTGTGATAATCTCTTTCCTCTAGGTAAAAGCGCTGGGTATCAAAACTCTTCTTCCAAGGCTTCAGAAAGGTAAGTTCTTACTGATATCTTTTGAAAATCTTTCCTGCTACAATGAAATCGCCATTCCGTCTTCTGTGGGAGCAAAGATCTGCTTCTTCCATAGAGACTGATGTCCACAGCAGTCTACAGTCTATGAGATAAAAACGGATGGGCCCGGCTCAGTGGCTCAGCCTGTTACCCCAGCACTTTTGAAGGTCAGGGTGAAAGGATTGCCTGAGCCCACAGGTTTGAGACCAGCCTGGGCAACATGGTGACACCTTAGCTCTATAATAAAACAAAAAATTAGCCGGTCATGGTAGCATGCACCTGTGATTCCGGCTACTTGGAAGGCTGAGGCAGAAGGATTGCCAGAGCCCAGAGGGTCGATGCTGGGGTGGCCGTGAACATGCCACTGCAGTCCAGCCTGGGCATCCTCCCTCCCGGCCATCTTGGAGGGACTCATTCCCCTGCGACTTCTCATCACCAGCATTGGTCATCACACTTTTCGCAAGCTGCTCCTCGTTCCCAGCAACTCTGTTTTCCATTTCTAAGGAAACTTGCTCTGGGATTAAAGTTGTGTCCCACGCACCTGCCCAAGGTTTTACAAACTGACATCTGATTGCTCAGTATCCACTGCCTTTTATTTTTTCATTGTTTTTGTTCAAATGATACACACCCAGAGTCAAAAGAATCCAAACAAGACAAAAAAGTACAAAGAGAATGAGAATCACCTGAAGTCCCACTACCCATAAATGACAACTTTTTTTTTTTTGAGCTGGAGTCTCACTGTTGCTCAGGCTGGAGTGCAGTGGCATGCCCGTGGTTTACCACAGCCTCAACCTCCTGGGCTCAGGCAATCCTCCCACCTCAGTCTCCCGAGTTGCACCACCACACTTGGCTAATTTTTTATTTTATGTATTTATTTGCTTTTAGAGATGGGGGTCTCACTATGTTGCCCAGGCTGGCCTCAAATTCCAAGGCTCAAGCAATCCTCCAGTCTCAGCCTCCCATAGTGTGGGGATTATAGGTGTGAGTCACCATGGCCAGCTCTGTAAATGACAACGTTTAACCCTTTTCCAAAACACCCTTCCACAGCTCAGAGTGCATGCGTGTTGGGCAGAAGGAGAGGACATTTGTGGATCTTAAATTAGATCCAATCTTTCCTTCTTCTCGACTTTCTTGTGCTTTCAGCAACTGGCAGAGTTGGTCTGTCTCATCCTTTTCTTTCAGAGAGGAAGGAGGGAGAGTGTTTATTCTTGAGGAAGTGAAGCTAGAGATGACGAAACTAAACGGAATGAGATGCATTTAAACACAGCGTGGGCGAAAAGCACGTACAGAAATTCAACAGCATCTTTTTTGACATATAGGCAAAGGGTTGGTTTATGGGGCAGACAACCAAAATTAGTATTTTCTCTTTAGAGATAACAATTGTTATTTATAAAGCACTCCCTGCTGGAATGAACTCAAAGGACTTAATGGGTGTGGACTCATTACCCCAACCAACAAACAATTGGACAGCTAAGAAAAGAGAGACATAATTATTCCCATTTTACAGGTCGGGAGACTGAGCCGCAGGAGAGTGGGACCTCACTCAAAACCAGCTCACTGAGAGCTGAAAATAGAAGGCAAACTTCCTAATTGCCCCCTTCCATCTCACTGAGGACAGGCTTCCTGTTTCCAGATGTCCTCCCGAGAAGGGACAGTCCACTTGCTGGCCAGAGCAAAGCAGCCTCGGCTCACTGCAAAGCACAGCTCCCAGCAGACACTGAGAGGAGGCAGGGCTGTGCCCCTGGCGCCCATCCCAGATCCCCAAATATGGAGAAGGACTGGGTTTTGGAAGAGGAAGGGAATTCTTACCCTTGAGAGAGAGAGAAGGAGGATGAGGTAAGTCTGGAATATTTAACTCTATCACCTAACTGCCTGCTTGGTCTTTGAAATGTAGCAGCCAAAGTCATGATCTTTTCACGCATCTTTCTAGAAGAGCTCATTTTTTCACTCTGGCGATTCATACAGCAGGACACTGCCTGCTCCTAGAATGAGGTGTGTGAGGACGGGCAGTTGCAGTTCTGAGGTCAGATCCCCTTTTTCTGAGTCTGACGCTCAGAATGTGATGGTGGGAAGGAAACCGGAGTGAAGGCCTGCTCTCCTGTAAAGGGAACCGATGTCACAGAGGCTCGCACTGGCACTTGCAGGCTCCAAGGATGATTGCCCTGGGAGGTCGAGGGTCCCTCTCTCTGCCTTGGAGCCTGCTGAACTCACCTGGTGGGAAAGGCAGGAAGGAGCTATTTCCAGCATCTCTGTCCCTATTCTGTCAACAAATACTAATTAAAGCATTTATGCAGAAGGCCCTGGCCACATGCTGAGGTCTCTGCCCTCAGGAGGCTTACTGCTGGTGGTGGGGGTAGAGAAAGAAACATGATCCTGCTTTTAAAAATGCTTGGAGTATTGGAAGGGCGCAGTGGCTCAATGTTGTAATCCCAGCACTTTGGGAGGCCGAGGTGAGAAGACTGTCTGACCCCAGGGGTTCAAGACCAGCCTGGGCAACTTGGCCAGACCTCATCTCTAAAATAAATAAAAAATCTGGCTGGGTTTGGGGGTGCTCCTGTAGTCCCAGCTGTTAGAGTACGGACAGGGTGAGGGTGATGGATGGAGAGGCAGAGGTGAGGCGCAGCACGACTGAAGACGCCAAGCTGGAGGTGCCGCACTGGGAACCCAGAGATCCGAGTAAATTGCAAAGAAGTGCGACACACAGAGGTGAAAGAAGATAAGATTTATTTAAGAAAAGTTCACCCCTCACAGACAGGGAGTGGGCCTACACTCTACGTGAGTGTGGCTGCATAGCCCCCCAAAGCCCTGGCTTAAATCCTTTTCTTGGAGATGTTGCACATGACTGCCAGTGACTTCCTTATCGACCACCTGTGGATGTCTTGGAGATCCTGTGGCACAAAGACCCATTAATGTCCGCCCACATTATCACAGCCCCTAGAGAAGGGCGTGACAAGAGTTGGAATACTCCTGCACCTTCCCAAACAGCATTCCTTAGAGCTCATGGAGGGTGCACCTCCCCTTATCTCCTAGGCATTCCCAGTGGGTAGCTTCGGGGAATCCTTGGCTTCCTGTAGATAGTACCCAATTTACTGAGAGATCGAATCCCCACCTGCTCTCCCTCTGTGCGGTCATAACTTTTGTAATGATAAGTTTCATGACTTTTGCAATCCTTGCCCAATGCATGATGTCCTAGGCCTTGTAAATTCCCTTTACTCTAGGCAAGCTTGATTGTCGCTATGAGATACCTCTGATACCTGGCACCAGGAAGTCTGTTTCTGAAAAGGCAAAGTCGGCAAAGTTAATTTTACCTAAAGTCTCTATTTCTCCAAAAACATAGCTTCTACTTTCTCATCATTGTATTAAGATTTAGGAAGAAGAGTAAAGAAAAATACATTTCTCGCTCTCGGCCTGTCCTTTCACCAGATACCTGGAAGGCTGAGGCAGAAAGATCGCCTGAGCCCTGCGGGACAAGGCTGCAGTGGCCGTGTGTGTGCCACTGCACTCCAGCCTGCGTGACTGAGTGAGACTCCGGTGTTTTGTTTTTGTTTTAGGTTTTTTGAGTTTGAGTCTCACTCTGTCGCCCAGACTGGAGTGCAATGACCGCCTCCAGCCCCTGCAGCCTCGACCTGGTGGTCTCCAGCGATCCTTCTGCCTCAGCCTTCTGAGTAGCTAGAATTACAGGCACACGCTACCATGCCAGGCTGTTCTTTTATTTATTGTAGAGATGAGGTCTCGCAGGTTCAGGTAATCCATTCACCTCAGCCTCCCAAAGTGCGGGATTACAGGCTGAGCCACTGAGCCCAGATGAGACACTGGTTTTTAAAAAGTGCTTTGAGTGTGGATTGCCTGAGCCTGAGGGTTTGAGACCCGCTTGGGCAGGCGAGACTTCATCTCTACAATAAATCGAAAAATTAGCCGGGCATGGTAG
>NW_007248468.1:0-6380 GCF_000164805.1 Carlito syrichta
CAGCTAGCCAGTTAACTAGCCAGTTACCTAGCTAGTTAAGTCAGCTAGCTAGACAGCTTGTTTGCTAGTTAGTTATGTCAGCTAGATAGCCAGTTAACTAGTCAGCTAGCTAGTTAATTCAGCTAGAAAATCATTTAGTTACTTAGCTAACTAGTCGGCTAGCACCTCAGCTAGCTAGTCAGCTATCTAGTGGGTTCCCTCACTTTCCATCAAGTTAGCTAACTAGTAGGCTTGCTCACATGCAAACCAGTCAGGAAACTAGTCGCCTCGCTCACCAGCCAACAGGTCAACTATCTTGTCGGCTCGCTTGAAGGCCAAAAGTTCAGCTAAGTAATCGTTTGCTCACCAGCTGACTAGTTACATCAGCTCACTGGTTGACTCACTCGTTCGCAGACTAGTTATTGCAGAGCACGCGTAGGCTAATTAGTTGGCAACTAGTTAATTCAGCTGACCAGTAGACTCACTCACTGGCCAACTACTTAAGTCAGCTCACCTGTCACTCACACTCTGGTCGACTAATTATGTCAGCTAAACAGTCAGCTTACTAGGCAACCCACTAATTAAGTAAGCTCACAAATCGTCCGACTAATGGGCCAACTTTTCAGTTGACAAGGTAGGTCAGCTAATTAGTCAGCAGACTAGATAGGTTAGCAAAGTAGTTGGTCAACTAGTCGGCTGACTAGTTAGGTCTGCAAACTACCCAGCCAACAATTTAACCAAGCTATCTAGGGGGCCAACTCATCAGTCAACTAGTTAACCCAGCTAAATAATCGGCCATCTAGTAGGCTAGCTTGTTGACCAAGCTAACAAGTCAGCTGAGTAGTCAGCCAAAGTATTAAACCAGCTAAATAGTCAGTTGACTCATCAGCCTTCAAGTTGTCACCTAACTACCTCGTTAACCAACTAATCAAGTAAGCTATTTAACTCTTTGAACAACTAGTTAAAACAGTTATACAACTCATTAACCAACTCATTAAGCAGCTGGCTATTTGATTAGCCAACTAGTTATGTCAGCTAGCTACGTCAGCTGGCTAACTAGCTAGCTAGCTATGTCAGCTAGCTAAGTCTGAGAGCTCAATAGATAACTAACTATTTAATTCAGATACTTAATCTTCTACCTAACTAGTTAGCTAATTAGTTAAGTCAACTGGTTATTCAGCCAGTTAAATACTTAGCTAACTATTTAATTCAGGTAGTTAAGTCAACTAGCTAACTAGTTAAGTCAACCCATTAAGTCCGCTAGCTAAGTAGTTAAGTCAGATAGCTAAGTCAGCTAGTTCAGTCAGTTTTTAATTTAGTCACCTGGTTAAGACAGCGAGCTAGCTTGTTAGCTAAAGTGTTAAGTCAGTAGGTTGAGTCAGGTTGTAAGCTAGTTAACTAACAGGTTAATTCAGTGGGTTGAGACAGCTAGCTAGTTAGTTAGCAAATGGGTTGAGTCAGCTACTTGACTAGGCTAGAAAGCTAGCTAGCTAACGAGTTAAGTCAGCTGGATGGTAAACTAGACAGCTAGATAGCTAATGAGTTAAGTCAGCTGATTGAGTCAGCTAGCCAGATCATTAGCTAATGAAATAAGTCAGATTATTAAATCACCTACCTAGCACGTTAGATAATGATTAAGCTAACTAGTTATCTGGCTGGTTAAGACAGACAGCTAGCAAGGCATCTAACTATTTAAGTCAACTTGTTAGCTAGGTAGCTAGCTAGTTAACTACATATTTTACTCAGTTGGCTAACTAGTTAACTAGCTAGTTAGCTAACTACTTAAGTCAGCTGGATAGCTAGGTAGCTACTAGTTAACTCAGCTCCTTAAGTCAGCTGGGTAGCCAGCAGGCTAACTAGGTAGTGAGCTAGTTAAGTCAGTTGAATAGCCAACTGGCTAGCTGGTTAAGTCAGCTAGTTTAGTCAACTGTCTAGCCAGCAGGCTAGGTAGATAGCTAGCTAGATAAATCAACTTGCTAGCAAGCAAGATAGTTGTTCAAGTCAGTTGGTTAAGTCAGCTGGCTAGCCTGCTGTCTATGTTTGATAGCTAGAAATTTAAGTGATGTGGCAAGCCAGCTTGCTAGCTTAAGTCAGCTTGTTAAGTGAGCTGGCTAGCCAGCTGGCTAAATAGTTTCATCAGCTAGTTAAGTCAGCTGCCTAAACCAGCTGACTAACTCATTAAGTCAGCTAGTTAAGTCAACTGGCAACCAGCAGAATAGCAAGTTAAGTCAGCTAGTTAAGTCAGCTGGCAACCAGATGGGTAGCAAGTTAAGTCAGCTACTTAAGTCAGCTGGCCACTGACAGGCTAGCTAGTTAAGTCAGCACATTAAGTCTGTTGGCTATCAAGCTGGGGAGCTAGTAAAAAGCTAGTTAAGTCAGATGGCTAGCCATTTGTCTAGCTAATTATTTAGTTGGTTATGTCAGCTGGCCAGGTAGGAAGCTAGCTATATAAGTAAGCTAGTTATGGCAGATAGGTAGCTAGTTAAGTCACTGGCTGGCTAGTTAGTGACCAAATTAAGTCAGTTGGCTAAGAGCGGGCTAGCTAACTAAGTCAGCTACTTAATTCAGCTGGCTATCCAGGTGGCTAGAGAGTTAGAGAACTAGTTAAGTCAGCTGGCTATCCAACTAGATATCTAGTTAAGTAAATTAGTTAAGTCACCTGGCTGGTGAGCTGCTAAGTTCTTTAATCAACTAGTTGTCAGGTGGCTAACCAGCTGGATAGCTAATTAAGTCACCTCGTTATGTCAGTTGAGTGGCCATCTCCCTAGCTAGTTAAAATGCTAGTTAATTCAGATGGCTAGACAGTAGGCTAACTAGTAATTTAAGGTAGTTTAGTTAGCTGGGTATCAAGGTAAATAGCTAGTTAAGTCAGCTAGTTATGTCAGCTAGCTTCCATGTTAAGCCAACTAGTTAAGTTGGCTTTCTAGCAAGATATCTAACTAGGTAACTAGCTAGTTATTTAAGCTAGTAAATTCATCATTCTAGCTAGGTAACTAGCTTGTTGAGTCATCTACTTAATTCAGCTGGGTATCCAGGTGCCTAGCTTGGTATCAAGCTAGTTAAGTCAGATGACTAGCCAACTAGCTAGCTAGTTAACACACCTAGTTAACTCAGCTCGCCAGGCAAGTAGTTAGGTGGGTAGCTAGGTAGTTAAATCAGCTGGTAAATCAGCTAAACAAGTAGGTAGCTATCAAGTTATGTCAGCTGGCTAGACACCTGGCTAACTAGAGGTGTCAGCTAGTTGTCAGCTGGCTAGTCAGTGGGCTAACTAGTTATGTCAGATAGTTGAATCAGCTGACCAGCCAGCTGGCTAGCTGGTTTAGTCAGCTAATTAATTCAAGTGGCTAGTCAACTGGCTTGCTATGTATCTCGCTAGTTAAGTCAGATGACTAGCCACCTGACTAGGTAGGTAGCTAGCTAATTAAGTCAGCTGGCTTATTGATTGGCTAGCTAGTTAAGTGAGTTAAGTGAGCTGGCTAGCCGGCTGGCTAGCTAAGTGGCTAGCTAGTCAAGCCAGTTGGCTAGCCAAATGTCTATCTAGTTAAGTCAGCTGGTTAGAAGGCTGACTAGCTAAATGGCTGGCAATTTAAGGCACCTTGTCAGCAGGCTGGTAAGTTAGGTGGCCAGCTAGTTAAGCTGGCTGGCTAGCTGGCTGACCAGCAGAGTGTCTTGCTAGTTTAGCCAGCAGGTTATCACAATGTCCAACCTGCCGGCTGACTATTTAACCTGGTTTGCTACCCAGGTGGCCATCCTGCTAGCTAGCTAACCAGCTGCCTAGTCTGCTAGAAAGCCGGGCAGCTAGCTATTTAAGACAGGTGGCTAGCCGTGTAGTCAACTAGGTAGCTAGGTATTTATGTCAGCTGACTAGCCAGCTAGCCAGCCAAGTAGCTAGTCAGCTAGTTACTTCAGCTAGATAACCAGCTAGTTAGTTAAGTGTGCTAGCAAGTCAGCTAACTATTCAGGTACCTAGTTAACTCAGCTAGCTAGTCATGCTCCTAGTCACCTAGCTAGTTAAGTCAGCTAGATAGCCAGCTAGATAGTTAAGTCAGCTAGCAAATCAGTTAGGTACTTAGCTAACTAGTCGGCTAACAACTCAGGTAGCTGGTGAGCTAACTAGTGGGCTCCTTCGTTTTCCATTAGGTCAACCAACAAGTAGGTTCACTCACCTGCCAACCGGTCAGCAAACTAGCCATCTCGCATGCCAGTCAAGAGATCAACTAATGTGTCATCTCACTCACAGGCCAACAGGTATGCTAATTAGTCAGCACGCTCGCCAGCTGACTACTTAAGTCAGCTCACTTGTTGGCTCACTAGACAGCCAACTAGTTATGGTAGCGCATGCATCAGCTCACTCTCCAGCAGACTAGTTAATTCAGCTGACCAGTCGGCTCTCTCACCTGCCAACTAGTTAAGTCAACACACTTGTCTGCTCCCTCGCTGGTCACCTAATTAAGTCAGCTAACCTTTCGGCCTACTTGCCGGGCAACTAGTTAAGTCAGCTAACCAATCGGCCAACTAGTGGGCCAACATGTCAGCCACAAGTTAGGTCAGCTAAATAGACAGCCGACTAGTTAGGTCAGCTAACTAGTCAGCCAAATACTCGACTGACAAATTAGCTGAGTAAACTACCCAGCCAAATACTTACCTGAACTAAGTATGGGGGCAACTCCTCAGTCAACTATTTAACCAAGCTAAATAGGCGGGGATTAGTTGGCCAACTTGTTAAGCCAGCTAACAAGTTGACCAATTAGTGACCTAACGTGTTAAACCAGCTAGTTAGTCGGCCGACTCGTCATCCAACAAGTTAAGTCACCCAGCTAACTTGTCAATCAACTAGTTATGCCAGCTATTTAACTCGTTTACCAACTAGTTAAAACAGTTATCTAACTCATCAATCAACTCATTAATTCAGCTAGATATCTCGTTAGCCAACTAGTTAAGTCATCTAAGTGAGCTATCTAGCTAGCTAAGTAATCAAGCTAAGTCACCTGGCTCACTAGTTAGCTAATATTTTAAGTCAGCTACTTAAGTCTGCTGCCAAAATAGTTAGCTAATTAAGCCAGCTAATTATTCAGCAAATTATATAGTTAGGCAACTATTTAATTCAGGTAGTTATGTCAGCTAGCTAACTAGTTAAGTCAGCCAGTTAAGTCAGCTATCTAATAGGTTAATTCAGCTAGCAAAGTCAGCTACTTAAGTCAGCTTCTAATTTAGTCAGCTGGTTAAGACAACTAGCAAGTTAGCTAAAGGTTTAAGTCAGCAGGTTGATTCAGGTAGTTAGCTAGTTAACTGATGGGTGAAGTCAGCTGTTTTAGTCAGCTAGCTAGCTAGTTAGCAAATGGGTTGAGTCAACTGGTTGAGTAGGCTAGCTAGCTAGTTATCTAGCGAGTTAAGTCAGCTGAATGGTCAGCTAGCTAGCTAGATATCTAATGAGTTAAGTCAGCTGAATGAGTAAGCTAGCCAGCTCATTAGCTAAAGAGATAAGTCAGATGATTGAGTCACCTAGCTAGCAGGTTAGATAATGATAAAGTCAACTAGTTATCTAGCTGGTTAAGTCAGCTAGCTAGCAAGGCAGCCTACTATTTAAGTCAGCTTGTTAGCTAGGTAGGTATCTAGTTAGCTAACAACTTAAGACAGCTGACTAACTAGTTATCTAGCTAGTTTTGCTATCTATTTAAGTCAGCTGACTAGCTAGGTAGCTGCTAGTTATGTAGGCCACTTAAGTCAGCTGGCTAGGCAACTGGTTGGCTGGTTTAGTCATCTAGTTTAGTCAGCTGTCTACCCAGCTGGATAGGTAGGTAGCTAGCTCCATAAGTCAGCTTGCTAGCCAGCAGGATAGTTATTCAAGTCAGCTAGTTAAGTCAGTTGACTAGCCTGCTGGCTACATAGTTAACTAGCAAGTTAAGAGAGGTGGCTAGCAAGCTTGCTAGCTTAAGTCAGCTAGGTAAGTCAGCTGGCTAGCCAGCTAGCTAGATATGTAGCCAACTAGTTAAGTCAGCTGGCTAGCCAGCTGACAAGCTGGTTAAGTCAGGTAGTTAAGTCTGCTGGCAACCAACTGGCTAGCAAGTCAAGTCAGCTAGTTAAGTCAGCTGGAAACAAGCTGGCTAGCTAGTTGTCAGCTCACTAAGACAGTTGGTTATCCAGCTTGTTAGCTAGTTAAAAAGCTAGTTAAGTCAGATGGCTATCCATCTGGATAGTTATTTCATCTAGTTAAGTCAGTTGGCTAGCTAGAAAGCTAGCTATATTAGTCAGTTAATTATGGTAGCTAGGTAACTAGTTAAGTCAGCTGGCTAGCTAGAAAGCTAGCTATATTAGTCAGCTAGTTATGGTAGCTAGGTAGCTAGTTAAGTCAGCTGGCTGACTAAATAGCTAGCTAGTTAAGCCAGCTGGCTAGCTTGGTG
>NW_007248469.1:0-447 GCF_000164805.1 Carlito syrichta
TCCAGGTTGCTGCGAAATTCATGATTTCGTTCTTTTTTATGGCTGCATAGTATTCCATCATGTATATGTACCACATTTTTTAAATCCAGTCCTCTTTTGATGGGCAGCATGGTTGTTTCCAGGTTCTTGCTATTGTGAACAACTCTGCGATAAACATACGTGTGCAGGTATCTTTTTTATAGAGTGATTTGAGTTCTTCAGGGTATATTCCCAGTAGGGGGATTGCGGGGTCATATGGGAGGTTGATAGTTAGAGCTTTTAGGAATCGCCACACTGCTTTCCACAGAGGTTGCACTAGTTTACACTCGCACCAACAGTGTAGAAGTGTTCCCTTTTCACCACACCCTCTCCAGCAGCTGTTATTTTTTGAGTTGTTGATAATTGCCATTCTGACTGGAGTTAGGTGGTATCTCAGTGTGGTTTTGATTTGTATCTCCCTGATGATTA
>NW_007248469.1:1065-3954 GCF_000164805.1 Carlito syrichta
TCTGCAAAGCCAAAGAAACCATCAAGAGAGCAGGGAGACAGCCTACAGATTGGGAAAAAGTATTTGCCAACTCTAGGTCTGACAAAGGCTTAACATGCAGGATCAACAGGTCTTTGATGGGATCAGAAATTTCAAGTTTTTGAACAAGTTATTAGGTGATGCTGAGAAGCCCTGATCTAGAAAATATAGACTAGAAAGACAACTTATATGTTTCAAACTATCTTGGGCAAAATGCTATTTTAACTTTTCACTTAGCCCATATGGACAAATCCATATAGATGGAGATCTAATGATAAATATTTACTTCAACCTTTGTTTGAATCTCCTTTTTCCTATGTGTTTGTGAAACCAAGCGAGTTTCCCTTTAATCTCTGCTCCCATAGCACTCTATAACCCCCGGACTCCATTAAAGGACTGATATTAGAAATTTAAAATCTAATTAAAAATATCTTTCAATAATTGAATTTATACAGTGACCATATCTGAAATATAGGGGCAGATCTTTGTTGCATTTGCCTGCATAGAGTTAATCTAGACATAATGTACAGATTTAATATATGTAGTGGAAAGTTGAATTAACTACCTTTCTCTAAATGCAATGCATATTAATTTTGTTAATTTACAGGGCTGCATGCCAAAGTTAAAATCATGCTGAATCAGCATAAGCAAATTACAAGTATAAATGCTTGTATATGCACACACACACTATTCTTCAAGGCTATTTAACTTTGAGACACCACATTTACTAACCTTTTAGAAGCATATCACATCCATATGCCACACAATGTCTTATCAACCATCAATATATATAAAATTAATTCAAGATGAGATGCTGGGTTCTGCTATTTATCTTATTTTTATGCTATTGATATTTTAAATAAAGCTAAACTTCACATCTAAATAAATAAGATAACCAAAATAATATCAGTCTGTTCAGCTAAAAAGTACATATATTTCCAACATTTACTGAACATCCACTATGTACTATTCACTAAGTGCTGGGAGTAAAAAGAGTAATGATATAAGGCTTCCTGTGACCACAAGGCTTTTTGAGAAGGGCTATCATAGAAGCATGAAGAAAATACTGTGAAATCACTTCTTTTCTTTTCTTTTTTCTTTTTTGAGAAATCAGGATTCATTGAGAAGACAGAAAAGCTTCCATAGCAGGAGGGGACCCAAGGGGGTTGCCCTACTTTTTTTCTTCAGGAATCAAAAAAATCTTCATAAAGATTGTGACATGTTAATTGTGTCTTAACAATTTTGCCTGGTGAAAAAAGACAAGAAAGGCTGTTTCAGGAAAAGGGACTTGTGCACAGGCAGAAGTGTAGTTATGAAGTAGCCCAATGATTAGAGGAGAGCAAAAATTTGGTGTGGCTAGGTTATAGTTGAGAGCGGAAGAAGCAGTGGAAGATGAAGCAGGAAATGTGGGCAGTGGCTACATCATGCTAAAGAATTGGAGCACTGTAGTGAGTGGTAAAACTTTGAAAGAAGAAGGTAGTGTTTGTCTGTTAGAGCTAAACATTATATTCCATCTGTGTAAGTGTTTCATTCATTTATTTATTCATTCCAAACATATAGTAAGAATCTATTATGTGAAAAGCACTATGCCAAATCACTTTGAGAATTACAAAGATGACTTCTATTATCCAAGTAACATGCTCGCTAAACTTGTGTCGTAGTGAACCGCTATTGTACATAAAAAGCTTGAACAAGGACAGGGAGAATGCTTGGGACTGAACTGTGTCCCCCACAAAATCCAGATGTTGATGTACTAACTCCTAGTGTGATTATATTTGTAGACAAGGCTTTTAGAAGGTAATTAAGATTAACTGAGATAATAAGGAAGAGGTCCTAATCTGATAGGATTAGTGGCTTTATTAGAATAGGAAAAGATCCCTCTTTCTGTCTCTCTCTCTACTATGTGCATGTATCAAGGAAAAGACACGTGAGCACACAGTTAGGATGCTGTCTGTAAGCCAGAAAAAGATCCCTTATCAGAACCCAATCAAAGTAGCACACTGATCTCAGACTTTCAGCCTTTAAAATAAATTAGTGCTGTTTAAGCCTCCCAATTTATGATATGTAGTTATGAGAGTCTTAACAGACTAAGATGGGGGGAGGAGTACTGCTAAGTTGATTTTGCACAAGAGTAAGACAGGACTTTTGAGCTCATCTATGCCAAGTGGCTGCTGAGTGTAAGAATCAATTCTACAAATCCCTTAGTTTAAAGTTATTCAATGAAAAATGACTTATTAAATAACAACATAGCCCATTCCATAATGGATCACTTTGATAGTTAGAAAAGTCTTAGCTTTTTAAATGAACACTTGCTTCTTAGAGCCAGCAGTTACCAATCTGTGCTGGGTGGTTTAAGAGAGAAAGTGAAAGACCAATGGCAATTAGTGGAAGAGAGTGCATCCTTATTTAAGACTGTTATCAGTCAACAGAAACATGAAAAATTGCTCAGCCTCACTTATCGTCAGAGAGATGCAAATCAAAACCACATTGAGAAACCACCTAACTCCAATAAGAATGGCCATCATTAATAAAACAAGCAACAGCAGATGCTGGCGAGGATGTGGAGAAAAAGGAATGCTTTTACACTGTTGGTGGGAATGCAAACTAGTGCAAGTTCTATGGAAAACAGTATGGTGATTTCTGAAAGAACTAGAAATTGACCTTCCATAAGACCCAGCAATTCCCCTATTGGGAATATACCGGGAGGAACTCTAAACATTTTACAAAAAAGATACCTGCACACGGATGTGTGTAGCAGCTCTACTCACAATAGCAAAAACATGGAATCAACAATGCTGCCCATCGAAGCTGGACTGGATAAAAAAAATGTGGTACATATACACAATGGAATATTATGCAGCCATAAAGAAG
>NW_007248469.1:3974-4261 GCF_000164805.1 Carlito syrichta
AGCCTGGGCGACAGAGTGAGACTCCAACTCAAAAAAAAAGAAAGAAAGAAAGAAAGAAAGGGATTGGCAGTTGAGGGAAACTGCCAGGGGAGGGAGAGGCACCCCTCATCAACAAGGGTATCTGAATAATGAACATTTGTATACCTAACTCTGAATTGTACCCCACATCATTAAAATACAATAGAAAAACCCAATTACTTTCAAAATATGACTGCTTATTGACAATGCACCTGGTTACCCAAAAGCTTTTTTTTTTTTTTGAGTTGGAGTCTCACTCTGTCGCCCAG
>NW_007248469.1:4862-9859 GCF_000164805.1 Carlito syrichta
CCGCGCTACCACACCCGGCTAATTTTTTTTTTTTGTAGAGATGAGGTCTCACCAAGTTGCCCAGGTGGGTCTCGAATGCGCGGGCTCGAGCAATCCACTCACCTCAGCCTCCCAAGGCGCGGGATTACAGGCTGAGCCACCAAGCCCGGCTAAACCAGGTTGAAGCTGCCAGAGGGCGGTACTCCCTGGGCGGTAGGTCTCCCATCCAAGCGCTCACCGGGAGGACCCAGCTTAGCTTCCCAGTCCGTGGTGCACCTGGCGCCTGCGCCCTCTGAAGCGCCCTGGTTCAAAAGCTCTGATGAGGATATTCAAACAGATTAATGTTTTCTCCACACCTGCGAACACAACATTCATTCTGCAGTCCATGGATCAAGGAGTAATTGTGACTTTCAAGTCTTATTAAAGAAATAAATTTCATAAGGCTATAGCTGCCATAGATAGTAATAAGTTTAATGGATCTGGACAAAGTAAATGGAAAACCTTTGGGAAAATATTTACCATTCTTGATGCCATTAAGAACATTCATGGTTCAGGAGAGGAAGTCAAAATATCAACATTAACAGAAGTCTGGAAGAAGTTGATTCCAACCCTTATGGATGACTTTGAGAGGAGTTCAGGACTTCAGTGGAGGAAGTGGCTACAGATGTGGTGAAAATGCCAAAAGAATAGAAGTAGAAGTGGAGTCTGAGGATGTGACTAAATTGCTGCAATATCGTGATAAAAATTTTAATAGATGAGGAGTTTCCTCTTATGGATGTGCCAAGAAAGGAGTTTCTTGAAATGTAATCTATGCCTGGTGAACATTATGTGAACATTGTTGAAATGACAACGAAAGATTGAGACTATTACACAAACTTAGTTGATAAAGTAGCAGTAGGGTTTAAGAAGATTGATTTCTATTTTTGAAAGAGGTTCTACTGTGGGTAACGTGCTGTCAAGCAGCATCACTTACTACAGGGAAATATTTTGTGAAAGGAGCAGTTAATCGATGCAGTAAACTTCATCATTGTCTTATTTTAAGAAATCATAACTGGATGCAGTGGTGTGGTTTGTAGTTCCAGCTACTCAGGAGACTGAGGCAGGAATATCATGGTTTATTTTTTAGTAAAGGTATGTATATTTTTTAGACACAATGCTATTGCACACTTAATGAACTATTAAAGTATTGTATAAACATATTTTTATATGCACTGAGAAACCAAAGATATGTGTGACTTGCAATATTCATTTTATTGTGGTAGTCTGGAAATCAAACACACAATATCCCTGAGTTATGCCTGCACCTTTTTCCAAATTTACCTAAATGGCAATATCTTCCAAAACTATAGTTCAATATTACTACCAGGATATTTATATCAATACAGTACAGATACAAAACAGTTCCATAACCACAAGGATACATCATGTTGCTCTTTTTCAACTACAGCTACATTTCTTCTGGCTGTCTACTTTCCTGTACCTTTTGGAAAACTCTAATCTGTTTTTCATTTCAACATTATTGTCATTTCAATAATGTAAATGGACTCATAGTATGTAACATTTTGGGATAGTATTTTTTTCATTCAACATAATTATATGGAAATTCAACCAAGTGATCACAGATACCAATAGCTAATTCTGTTCTGTTGCTGAAATGTATGCTATGGTGTGGATGGATCACAGCTTGTTTAACTGTCTACTCATTGAAGCTATATCTAGGTTGTGTCTAGTTTTTTGCTATTACAAATAAACCTTCTACAAACATTTGTGTACTGATTTTGTGTAAACATAAGTTTTTATTTCTCTGGGATAAATGTCCAAGAATGCAATTGCTGGGTTGTATAGCAAATTACATGTCTATTTTTTTTCACATTATTTTAGATTCAGGGGGCACGTGTGCAGGTTTGTTACATAGGTATATTGCATGATGGTGAGGTTTGAGCTTCTATTGAACCTGTCACCCAGGTGGTGGACATAGTACCCAAAAGGTTGTTTTTCAACTTATGCTGATGTGTATTCAGTGTTCAGCTCCCACTTGTGAGAACATGCAGTATTCAGTTTTCTGTTTCTGTTATAATTTGTTTAGAATGATCATCCCCAGCTACATTCATGGCACAGCAAATAGCATGATTTTGTTATTTTTTTAATGGATGCATACTATCCCATGGTGTATATGTACCGTATGTTCTTTGTCCAGTTCACAGTTGATGAACACCTAGGTTTGTTTCATGTTTCTGCTATTGTGAATAGTGCTTCAATAAACATACAAGTGCAGATGTCTTTTTGGTAGAATAATTTATGCTGCTTTGGCTATATATTCAGTAGTGGGATTGCTGCATCAAATGATAAATCTATTTTTAACTTTTTGAAACATCTCCAAACCGCTTTCCACAGGGGTTGAGCTAGCTTGCACTGTCACTGGAAGTGTGTGAGCATTCCATTATCTCTGCAGCATCAGCAAGATCTGTTGCTTTTTGGCTGTTTAATATTAATAATAGTCATTCTGACTGGTGTATGATGGTATGTCATTGTGTTTTTGATTTGCATTTCTCTGATAATTACTGATGTTGAGCACTTTCTATATACTTGTTGGCTTCTTGTATGTCTTCCTTTGAGAAGTGTCTATTCGTGTCCTTTGCCCACTTTTTAATATGATTATTTGATTTTCCCCTGTCAATTCATTTGAGTTCCTTATAGATTCTAAATATTAGCCATCTGTTGGATACATCATTTGCAAATATTTTGCCTTATTCTTTAGGTTGTTTATTTACTATGTTGATGGTGTGTTTTTCTGTGAAGTTCTTTAGTTTGACTAGGTCCCACTTATCAATTTTGGTTTTTGCTACATTTGCTTTTGAGGTTTTAGTCATGAATTCATTTTCTTGGCCAATGTCCAAAAGAGTGCTTCCTAAGTTTTCTTCAGGAGTTTTTATAGTTTGAGGTCTTCCATTTAAGTCATTAATCCATCTTGAGTTAGTGTTTGTACATGGTGAGAGAAAGAGGTCCAGCTTCATTATTCTGCATGTGGCTAGCCAGTTTTCTCAGCACCGTTTGTTAAAAAGGATGTCCTTTTGCCAGTGTTTGTCTGAGATGGTTGTAAGACAGTGATTGTATTTCTGAGTTCTGTATTCTGTTCCATTGGACTATGTGTCTATTTTTGTACCAGTACCATAATGTTTTGGTTACTGTGACCTTGTAATAATGTTTTAAGTTTGTCAATGTGATACCTCCAGCTTTTTGTTTGTTTTTGGTTTTTTTTTTGTTTTTGCTTAGGATTGCTTTGGTATTCAGGATCTTTTTTTACTTCCATATGAATTTAAGTATGGCTTTTTTTTTTTTAAATCTGTGAAAAATTATGCCAGTAATTTGATAGGGATTGCATTGACTCCACAGATTGCTTTGGGCAGTATGGACATTTTAGCAATATTGATTTTTTCCTATTGATAAGCATGGGATGTTTTTCCATTTGTTTATGACATCTTTGATTGTTTTCAGCAGTGTTTTGTTGTTATTGTTGTAGAGATTTTCAATTCCATGGTTAAATGTATCCTGATGTATTTTATTTTTTGTGGCTGTTGTAAATTGGATCGTGTTCTTGATTTTAGTCTCAACTTGAACATTGTTGGTGTATATAAATGAAATTAATTATTGAGCATTCATTTTGTATCCTGAAACTTTACTGAAGCCATTTATGAGTGCTAGCAGTTCTTTGGTGGATTTATAGGGTTTTGTTTTTTTTTTGAGTTGGAGTCTCACTCTGTCGCCCAGACTGGAGTACAGTGGCCGCTCCCGGCCACCGCAGCCTCGACCTGATGGGCTCCGGGGATCCTTCTGCCTCAGCCTTCCAAGTAGCTGGAATTACAGGCATGCGCTACCACGCCCGGCTGATTTTTTTTTTTTTTTGATTTATTGTAGAGATGAGGTCTCGCTGCCCAGGTGGGTCTCGAACCCACAGGCTCAGGCAATCCACTCACCTCAGCCTCCCAAAGGCATGGGATTACAGGCTGAGCCACCGAGCCTGGCTTATAGGGTTTTCTAGATATATAATCATATCATCTGTGAAGAGAAATATTTTAACTTCTTGTTCTACTCGGATACCTTTTGTTTCTTTCTCTTGCTTGATTTCTCTGGCTAGGACTTTCAATACAATGTTGACTAAGAGTGGTGAGAGTAAAATTCCTTGTCTTTTTCCAGTTATTAGGAGAAATGCTTCCAACTTTTGTCCATTAAGTATGATGTCCGCTGTGAGCTTGTTGCAGATGACTCTTATTATTTTGAAAATGGTCCTTCAATGCCTAAATAGTTGAGGGATTTTATCATGAAGGAATGTTGGATTTTATCAAATGGTTTTTCTGTATCTTTTGAGATATGCAGTTCTTGTTTTTACTTCTGCATATGTGGTGGATTATGTTTATTGATTTACATAAGATGAACAAGTCTTGTATCCCAGGAATAAAGCTCACTAATTATGATGAATGGCTTTTTTTTAATGTGCTGCTGGATGTGGTCTACTAGTAATTTGTTTAGGATTTTTGCATCTATGTTCATCTGAAATATTGACCTGTAGTTTTCTTTTTTGTTGTGTCTTTGCGATTTTTTGGTATCAGAATGATGCTGCCTTTGTTGAATGAGTTATAGAGGAATCCCTTTTAAACTTTTCAAACTAAACACAGGAAGAACCAATCATCCAAGTTTTATGTATACATAATATGTGTATGCGTGTGTGTGTTAAGAACCTAGCACATGACATATATTGCAAGGGATTACAGAAGTCTAAGATGCAGGCCTTTTACAATCTAGGCATTTATATTTTAAAAAATGCAATTTACATCAAACTGTATTTCATCAATTCTATTTTGCATATTTTATGTTAACTTTTCTGAAATAAAAATGGCATTTTATTTTATTCCTCTTTTAATTTTTATTTTAAATTGTAGGGTACAATTCAGGGTTAGGTATACAAATATTCATTGTGCAGGTACCCTTGTTGATGAGGTGTGCCTCCCCTTCCCCAGGCA
>NW_007248469.1:10139-13637 GCF_000164805.1 Carlito syrichta
AAAGTTCATGATTTTGTTCTTCTTTATGGCTGCATAATATTTCATTGTGTATATGTACCATATTTTTTAATCCAGTCCTCTTTTGATGGACAGTATGGTTGGTTCTATGATCTTGCTATTGTGAACAATGCTGAGATAAACATACGTGTGCAGGTATCTTTTTTACAGAGTGATTTGAGTTCATCCGGGTATATTCCCAGTAGGGGGATTGTGGGGTCATATGGAAGATCGATTTTTAGCACTTTTAGGAATCACCACACTGGTTTCCACAGAGGCTGTACTAGTTTACACTCCCACCAAGAGTGCAGAAGTGTTTCCTTTTCACCACATCCTTTCCAGCATCTGTTATTTTTTGAGTTATTGATGATGGCCATTCTGACTGGAGTTAGGTGCTAACTCAGTGTAGTTTTAATTTGCATCTCCTTGATGACTAGTGAGGCTGAACATTTTTTCATGTATCTGTTGGCTGCTTTTATGTCTTCTTTTGAGAAGTGTATATTCATATCTTTTGCCCACTTTGTAATGGGGCTGTTTGTTTTTTTCTTTTCAGCACATTTGAGATCCCTGTAGATCCTTGAACTTAGGCCTTTGTCAGACATGGAGTTGGCAAATATTTTTCCCAGTCTGTGGACTGTCTCCCTGCTCTCTTGATGGTTTCTTTGGCTTTAAAGAAGCTTATCAGTTTAATGAGATCCGACTTGTCTATCTTATCTCTTATGGCCTGGGCACTTTGGGTTTTGATCAGGAATTGGTTGCCAGTTGCAACATCCATAAGAGTGTCTCCCGCATTTTCTAAGGTTCTTACAGTTTGAGGTTTTACATTTAGGTCTGTGATCCATTTAAAGTTAATTTTTGTGTATGAGAATAGGTAGGGGTCCTGTCTCAATCTTCTGATGTGGTCAGCCAGTTTTCCCAGCACCATTTACTGAATGGATTTTCCTCTCCCCAGTAGTGGGTGGTGGAAGTTTTGTTGACAATGAGTTGGTTGAGAAATTGAGGTTTTGCTTCTGGAATCTCAATTCTATTACATTGGTCTGTATGCCAGGCTGTTTTGATTATTGTAGCTTTATAATAAAGTTTAAAGTCTGGGAGTGTGACGCTTCCTACTTTGTTTTTTTTTTTTTGCTAAGGATTGTTTTCGCTATTCTTGGTTGCGTATTTTTCCATATGAATTCCTGTATTGTTTTTTCTAGGTCGAGAAAATGTTGCTGGCAATTTGATGGGTATTGTTTAAATCTGTAGATTGTCTTAGGTAAAATGGACATCTTAACAATGCTGATTCTTCCAATCCATGAACATGGAATATTTTTCTACTTGTTTGTGTCATCTTTGATTGCTTTGAGCAGTGCTTTGTAGTTTTCATTGTAAAGGTCTTTCACTTCTCTGGTTAGGAAGATGCCGAGGTATTTCAATTATTTTTGTGGCTATTGTGAATAGAATTGTGCTTTTATTTGGGTTTCTGTTTGTTTATTATTGCTGTATAGAAATTGTCTTTTGTATATTCATTTTATACCCTGAGACTTTGCCAAAGTCCTTTATCAATGCAAAGAGGTTTTTAGCAGGTTCTCTTAGGATTTCAAGGTATACAATCATGTCATCTGCAAAGAGAGATAACTTGACTTCCTCTTTTCCTATTTGGATATCCCTGATCGCCTTCTCTTCTCTGATTGCTCTAGCTAGGACTTCCAAAACTATGTTGAACAGGAGAGGTGAGAGTGGGCATTCCTGTCTTATTCCAGTTTTCAGGGGAAATGGCTCCAATTTTTTGTCTGTTTAGGAGTATACTGGCAGTGAGCTTCTCATAGATGGCTCTTACTATTTTGAGGTATGTTCCATCTATGCCTAGATGTTCGAGGGTTTTTATTTATTTTTTGTTTTTATTTTTTGAGTTGGAGTCTCACTCTACCGCCCAGAGTGGAGTGCAGTGGCTGCACTTACTGATTCTTACTGATTCTTAATTCTTACTGTTGGCTCTCAGTTGAGAAATATTTTTAAATCCTCTCAAAAGTATCAAAATGCTAAGTAGTAATTATTTTTCAAAATCAAGGAGAAAGAAATATCCCAGAGAGATAAGCCTAGTACTGAAAGCTGATTTTGCCGTGATGTCTTTTGATAGTCATAAAGAAATAGCTGTGAAACTGAGTAGTGGATTTTGCAATGTCATGAGGTGAGAAGGACAGATGTCAAAGACCAGTACCCTATCAGAATGGAAGTTCTGATAAACCCCCCTTGTCAATAAACTTTACTCCAAAGAGCTATGTCCTCAGGGTAAATCAGAGCTGGACTTGCAACCCAGTTTATGAGTGGTCCAGGGAATCTCATGACATGAACTTAGGTTAATGTGGTTCCAAATTGTTCATGCAACCTGGTGCCCAGCAGAAGCAAACAAAAATATTCTCTGGTGAGACTACCTTCTTCCTCAATCTTGAATTATTCTTATTAAGTATTGCGATGTAATTTTTTTGGTTTTTTGAGTTGGAGTCTCACTCTGTCGCCCAGATTGGAGTGCAGTGGCTGCTCCCAGCTACCGCAGCCTTGACCTGCTGGACTCCGGCAATCCTTCCGCTTCAGCCTTCCAAGTAGCTGGAACTACAGGCGGGCTACCACGTCCGGCTAAGTTTTTGATTTATTGTAGAGATGAAGTTTCGCTGCCCAGGCAGGTCTCAAACCCGCGGGCTCAGGCAATCCACTCACCTCAGCCTCCCAAGGTGCAGCATTATAGGCTGAGCCACCGAGCCCAGCTGCGATGTAATTGTTAACCTAAAGTGAAAGACAACCAGGTACTCACAGAAGCAATATATCATTTGGATGAGCCAGCAGAAAAATAGCAGAAACAGAGCTACATGACATTAATTTTTTAACTTATCAGCCATGGACTGTAAAATATCTGCTAACTATGCTTAAATAAAAAAAATACAAACATGACTATTGTCTGGAGCATTAAACCATAAAAAGTGACATAGCAGGTATAAAAAAGAACCAACTACAACTTCAGAAACAAAAAATTACATATCAAAATTAGAAGTTTTTTGGCAAGAATAATAGCAAAGTAGACATACAAGAGGAGAGGTCGATGAACTTAAAACTGTCAAAGCAAAGTATTCAGAATATAGCATATAAAGCAAAATGATGGAATAAACAGAAGAGAGGGTAAGAGAAAGAGAGGAAAGAGAAGTTTGACATGTTTAATTGGAACACAAAAGAAGAGAAAAGAAAAAGGGGAAAGAGTTAATGTTTGAGGAGATAATGGTTGAAAATTTTCCCAAACTAATGATAAAACCCAATAGACAAATCTTATAGTTCCAAAAATATAAAACAAGATAAATATAAAGAAAGTCATACCTGGAGCTATCACAGTGAAATTGTGGGAGAGGTGTGTGTGTGCGCACGTGCGCGCACGTGTGTGTGTGTGTGTGTGTGTGTGTGTGTGTGTGTGTGAGAGAGAGAGAGAGAGAGAGAGAGAGAGAGAGATAGAGAGAGAGAGAGAGAGAGAATCTC
>NW_007248469.1:13788-20155 GCF_000164805.1 Carlito syrichta
TGATTTATTGTAGAGATGAGGTCTCGCCAAGTTGCCCAGGCGGGTCTCGAACCCCTGGGCCCAGGCAATCCACTCACCTCAGCTTCCCAAAGTGCTGGGATTACAGGCTGAGCCACTGAGCCAGGCGACAACTGATATCTCAAAAGCAACAAAAGAAACTGGAAAACAATGCAATGATAGCTTCAATTAGCTTAAAGATAATTGCTAACCTAGAAGTCTGCAGTTAGCAAAAATATCACTTAAATATAAAGATAATTTAAAGACTTTTTCAAACAAACAAAAATTAAGTTGTCCATTAACAGATGTGAACTAGAACTAAAGCTATTCTAAAGGTTATATTTCAGAAAAAAGAAAGAGCAAAATAAGTAGTAAACATGAACTTTTCAGCAACTTGCATGGACTTAGAGTCTACTGTAAGAAAGGAAACTGCCGTAGTGGAAAACTGCCGAGGCGGGGAGCACACTTCATCAATAAGGGTACCCGATCTCAAACCAGGTGAAGTGGGGACCTAAGTGAGGTCCAAATTTTACCTGTACAATGACCATTTATATACCTAATTCTGAATTGTTCCCCACATCTTTAAAATAAAAATTAAAAAAAAAAAGAAATCGAAATAAACTTTGTCTGATACAATAATAAGCCCTTGCGGGAATTTAGCAATATAGAATTAAAGCACAAAAACAGTATAGAGCCGGGCTCGGTGGCTCAGCCTGTAATCCCATGCCTTGGGAGGCGGAGGTGAGTGGATTGCCTGAGCCCACGGGTTCGAGACCCACCTGGGCAACTTGGCGAGACCTCATCTCTACAATAAATCAAAAAATTAGCCGGGTGTGGTAGTGCGCGCCTGTAGTTCCAACTACTTGGAAGGTTGAGGCGGAAGGATCGCCAGAGCCCAGCGGGTGGAGGGTGTGGTGGCCAGGAGCGGCCACTGCCCTCCAGTCTGGGCGAGGGAGTGAGAGTCCAACTCAAAAAAAAAAAAAAAGCATAGAAATTTGAAGATGGAAAAACAGAGTTAAACTCTTCTAAGAAATTACGGAAGATACATTTGGACAAGACTATTGGGGACATATTATTAGAAAGACTAAATGTCAAAATAATGAATTTGGACTTCAGTGTAAATACAAATGGTATTAGATACTTAGCGACACAATAAAAATGGCATATTAAGATAAGCTTGGACTTTTGTTCAAGTGGTTTAGAGGAAAGAAATACAAGAGGTGGAGGCACCAGCACAGTAAACCAGGTGTTAAATAAGACACTGCACAGTAAGCTGGGTGTAAAATAGTAAGGACCTTAACTACAGGGGTGGCAGTGTGTACTAAAAGGCAGGTTTAATGTGAAGGTAATTGGGAAGGAAGAGCAGATAGAACTTTGTGGCTGACTGGGTATAAAAAGCTGACAGAAATTAAAGTTTCACAGCTGGGAAAATGGTCTGCTAACAGAAAAGTTAAGTCAGAAAATAAGTTATTTTGCAGAAGAAGTAGTAAAGTAGTGAACTTATTTCAAGATGTTTTGAAGCTGGGCTCGGTGGCTCAGCCTGTAATCCCGCGCCTTTGGGAGGCTGAGGTGAGTGGATTGCCTGAGCCCGCGTGTCCGAGACCCGCCTGGGCAACTTGGCGAGATCTCTCTCTACAATAAATCAAAATGAGCCGGTGTGGTAGCACGCGCCTGTAGTTCCAGCTACTTGGAAGGCTGAGGTGGAAGGATCGCCGGAGCCCAGCAGGCCGAGGCTGCGGTAGCCAGGAGTGGCCACTGCACTCCAGTCTGGGCGACGGAGTGAGACTCCAAATAAAAAAAAAAGATGTTTTGAGTTTATGCGAAACAACCACATAGGAATATCCAGCAAGGGATTAAAGATGAAATGAACTTGGAGACATATGAGGCGTACTCCCCAAAAAACCCAGAATTTATTTATAAAAAATTGTGCATTTATTCGTGCATGTTTAAACTTCAGTCACTTTCTAAGTACTCTGTATTTGATGCAATACACCTGTCAAGACACTTTTTCCATTGCTCAAAACAGTTTTTAAACTCATGCACTTTAATGCCTTTTGATGCTTCTGTCGTTTTTTGTTACACCTCCTCCATACTGGCAGAGCACTTCCCTTTGAGGACTTTTTTCATCTGGGGAAACAAAAAGAAGTCGCTCAGGGTAAGAACCAGTGAGTAGGGAGGGTGGGGCTTAGGGGTCATGACATTTTTGGTCAAAAACTGAACTACTGAACATTTGGGGTGGTATGGGCAGGTGCATTTTCATGGTGGATAAACTAGTCACCTGTTTGTTACAACTCAGGACTTTTCTTCCATCTTCTCAAAACGTCCAGAAAAAACTCTGGTTGACCATTTGATCTGGAGGAACAAATTCCAAATGTACTACAGTGGGCCCATCCTAAAAAAAATAAAAAATAAAAATAAAAGATAATTCTGGTTTCTTTTGGGTCACCCTTGTATTAGGACCTGGAAAAGGTTTAAGAGTCATGCATATTTTGGCAGCATTTAAAGCAGTGTGAGAGAATGCATACACAGAGAAAAGCAGATAACCAAAGATTAAGCCAAGCCACACATATTTGGGAAATAAGATAATGAAAGAGATCCAACAAAGAAGATAGAAAAAGAGAAAGACAGTGGTGGTAAAAGAGGTAGGACAAGAGCTGGGCGGTGCAGTGTCATGAAAACCAAGATAATAAAATTTCAAAAAGGAGAGGATGGTCTACATTAAGAGTTATAGGCAACTACAGATGCAGAAGAGTGTAGTTCGAAAAAAGCTCTTGAAGCATCACCTATTGTCTTCTTACTTTTTTTTTTTTTTTTTTGAGTTGGAGTCTCACTCGGTCGCCCAGAGTGGAGTGCAGTGGCATGCTCCCGGCCACCGCAGCCTCGACCTGCTGGGCTCCGGTGATCCTTCAGCCTCAGCCTTCCAAGTAGCTGGAACTACAGGCACACACTACCATGCCCGGCTAATTTTTTTATTTATTGTAGAGATGAGGTCTCGCCAAGTTGCCCAGGCGGGTCTTGAACCCGCGGGCTCAGGCAATTCACTCACCTCGGCCTCCCAAAGCGTGGGATTACAGCCTGAGTCACCTGTCTTCTTACTTTCGAATCAGCTTTATCCTTACTGAAGGCAAAAAAAAAAAAAAAAAACTTCTTTTGAAATCCAAAGAAAGCAAAATGAATTAAAGAAAATCTGCAAGTCATGTGAATTTACAGTCTAAATCCTTCCTTTTGCTTCCTTTTAATTGACAAAAATAATTGTATAAATTTGTTGGAAAAAACACGTTTTGAAATACGTATATATTTTGGCATAGCTAAGTCGCACTAATGAACATAGGCATTACTCCACATACCATTTTTTTTGTCATGAGAACACATAAAATATACTCTCAGCGATTTTCAGTACAATACATTGTTATTAACTAGAGTCATAATGTTGTACAATAGATCTCTTGAACTTATTCCTCATATCTAACTTAAATTTTATAGTCTTTGACCAACATTTCCCACTACCCCCATTCCAGCCACTGTTAACCACCATTCTACTCTTTGCATTTATAGGTTCAACTTTTTAAGATTTCACATATAAGAGAAATCATGCAGTATTTGACTTTCTGTGCCTAGTTCATTTCACTTAGCATAATGTTTTCTAGGTTCACCCATGTTGTCACAGCTGATAGAATTTCCTTCTTTTATTAGGCTAAATAATATGTCTATATATATAATAGAATATATGTTACATTTTATATATACAATTATCTGTTAGTGTACACTTATGTTGATTCCATAACTTAGCTATTATGAATAATGGTGCAATAACATGGGAGTACAGATATCTCTTTGACATACAAATTTAATTTTTTTAGATATGTATACTCAGTAGTGAGATTGCTGGGTTACAGTTGTTCTATTTTAATACCTTTAGGAACTTCCAATCTACATTCCCATCAATGGTATAAAAGAATTCTCTTTTCTCCATCCCTTCATTTATTATTTATTGTCTTTTTAATACTAGCCAACCACATCATGCTTTAATTTGCATTTCTCTGATGATTAGTGATGCTCAGCATTGTTTCATACGTCTGTTGGCCATTTGTATTTCCTCTTTTGAGAAATGTATATATAGGTCCCTTGATCAAATTTGTATTTTTTTATCTTAAATTGTGGTGTACAAGTCAAGATTGCATATATAAGTGGTTTAGGTACTAGTGAAGTTTTGGGCTTACCATTGGACCTCACTTCACCTGGATTAGGGTCAAGCACCCTTATTGATGCTATGTGCTCCCCCTCCCCTGGCATTATCCCACTACTGCCAATACCTTTCTTGTAGTATTACGATAGGTGCTCAGAGTCCATTTATGAGTGAGGAACATGTGGTACTCAGTTCTTTGTTTCTGTGATAGGTCACTGAATATGATAGACTCCAAATCTACCCAAGTTGCTGCAAAGTCCACAATTTAGTCATTCTTTATGGCTGTGTAATATTCCATCATGTATATGTACCACATTTTTTTATCCAGTCCAGTTTTGATGTGTAGCGTGATTGTTTCCATGTTTTAGCTATTATGAATAGTTCTGCAATAAACATGCATGCACAGGTTTTTTTAAATTGGAAAATATAGCTTATTTAGAAAGTAAATGGGGGGGGGGTGGAGATTCACTTCCCCAAGGTAAGGAAGGGGGCCAAAGCCAGGAAACATGGCAACGACTATAGCTGAAAAGACCACATGGCCACACCAGAGTCTAGTAAGGCAATAGTGACAGGTATTTTTCTTTTCTTTTTGTAGAATGATTTGAGTTCTTCCAGGCATATTCCCAGAAGAGGAATTGTTTGTCCATATGGAAGGTCAATTTGTTATTTTTTTCTTGCTATTGAGTTGTCTGAGTCCCTTGTATATTTTGGACACTAATCCCTTATCAGATGTATGATTTGCAAATATTTTCTTGCACTTCATAATTTGTGACCTCAATCTGTTTATTGTTTTCTTTGCTGTATTGAAAATTTTTAATTTGATGCAATGCCATTTGTCTATTTTCACTTTCTTTGCCTGTTTTATTGGGATCATATACAAGAATCATTGTCCAAATCAATGTCATATAACATTCTCACCATATTTTCTTCTATAGTTTTAAGTTTCAGGTCTTATGTTTAAATATTTAGTCCACTTTCAATTTTTGTGTGTATATATATATATATGTTTATTTTAGTTTTTCAGTTGGAGTCTCACTCTGTCACCCATACTGGAGTGCAGTGGCCACTCCCGGCCACTGCAGCCTCGACCTTCTGGGCTCCTGGAATCCTTCCGCCTCAGCCTTCCAAGTAGCTGGAACTACAGGCGCACGCTACCATGCCCGGCTAATTTTTGATTTATTATAGAGATGAGGGCTCGCTAAGTTGCCCAGGTGAGTCTCGAACCTGTGGGCTCAGGCAATCTACTCACCTCAGCCTCCCAAAGAGCTGGGACTACAGGTTGAGCCACTGAGCCTGGTGATGTTTGTATATATTACGAGAAAAAGGTCTAATTTCATTCTGCATGTGAATATCCAGTTTTCCCAGCACTACTTATAGAAGAGACTTTATTTTCCCCATTCTGCACTTTGTCAACAATCAATTTTTTGTCAAAAATCAATTGACCATAAATGTATGGATTTATTTCAGAGTTCTCCATTCCATTTCACTTGTCTATGTATTTTATGCCAATACTGTCCTTTTTCTATTACTATAGCTTTTTAATATTTTGTAGTAAGATAAACTGATGCCTTCAGCTTTGTTCTTTCAGCTGAAGATAATCTATTCAGAATTTTTTTGTGTATCCTTCTGAATTTTAGCATTGTTTTTTCCATTTCTGTGAAAACTGTCATTGGGCTATTGCTAGAAATGGCAATGAATCTGTAAATCATGTTGAGTAGGACAGACATTAATGGATGTGGAATATCTTTCTATTTATTGTACCTTCAATTTCTTTTGTCAATGTATTAGTGTTTTTAGTGTACAGGTCTTTCACTTCCTTGGATAAGTATATTCTTAAGTATTTTTATTTGTGTTTTATTGTAACTGGAATTGTTTTCTTTTTAGATAGTTTGTTTTTAATAAATATAGATTTTTATATGCTGATTTTGTATACTGTAACTTTTCTTAATTTATTAGTTTTGACAGTTTTTGGTGAAATATTAAAGGATTTTATATATATATGATAATGTCATCGGCAAACAGAGACAAGTTCACGTCTTTCTTTTCAATTTTAAATCCTTTTATTTATTTCTCTTGACTAACTGCACTGGCTAAGACTTCCAGTGTTATGTTGGATAGAAGTAGTGAAATTGGATATCCTTGTCTTTTTTTTAATCTTAGAGCAAAGGCTCCTATATTTTCTTT
>NW_007248469.1:20246-28573 GCF_000164805.1 Carlito syrichta
GGGCTCAGGCAATCCACTCACCTCAGCCTCCCAAAGGTGCGGGATTACAGGCTGAGCCACGGAAGCCGGTGACTCCTATATTTTCACTGTTAAGTATGATGTTAACTATGGGTTTGTTGTGTATGGCCTCCATTGTGTTGCAAAATATTCCTTCTAAATTTGATTTATTGAGACTTTTATCACAAAAGATGTTTAATTTTGCCAAATGCTTTTTTTATCTCTTGAGATAATCATATATGTTTTTGTCTTTCATTCTATTTGATCATAGTAAATAAACCTATTAATGTCATGTTGAATTCAGTTTGCTAGTGTTTTGTTGAATATTTTTGCATTTATATTCATCAGGGATATTGACTTGTAATTTTATTTTCGTGTAGTGTTCTTATCTGGCTTTGGAGTGAGGGTAATGCCGGCCTTGTAAAATGGGTTTGGAACTATTCTCTTCAGTTTTTTGGAAGATTTTGAGAAGGATTGGTATTAGTTCATGACTAACTTTTCTTTCATTATTATTATTATTATTATTAAGATGTGGGGTACATTTCAGGGTTAGGTATACAAATGTTGATTATGCAAGTACCCTTGCTGATGAGGTGTGCCTCCTCCTCCCCTAGCAATTTTCCTCAACAGCCAATCCCACTCCCCTCCCCTGACAGTTTTCCACTACTGCCAATCCCTTTCGTATAGTATTATAATTGTTCAAGGTCCACTTATGAGTGAGAATATATGGTACTCTATTCTTTGTTTCTGTGATAGATCACTGAGTATGATCGACTCCAAATCCATCCAAGTTGCTGCAAAGTCCGTATGTTTGTCCTTCTTTATGGCTGCATAATATTCCATTGTGTATATGTACCACATTCTAAAAATCCAGTCCAGTTTCAATGGGCAGCATGGTTGGTTCCACGTTTTTGCTATTGTGAATAGAGCTGCAACAAACAAATGTGTGCAGATATCTTTTTTGTAGAATGATTAGAGTTCCTCCAGGTATATTCCCAATAGGGGAATTGCTGGATCATATGGAAGGTCAATTTCTAGTTCTTTCAGAAATCACCACATTTTCTTCCAAAGAGGTTGCACTAGTTTGCATCATGGCTAACTTTTCATTACTAACTTTTCTTGGTAGAATTCAAAAGAAAAGCTATCAAGTCCTTGGCTTTCCTTTCATGTGATTTTATTAGTATTTCAATTTTCTTACTCATTGTCAACAGATTTTTTTATTTCTTTGTGATTCAGTCTTGGTAGGTTGCATGTTGGCTTAGTATTTATCCATTCTTCAAAGTTTTCCAATTTGCTAGCATATAGTTGCTTATAGTAGTCTCTTATGATCTTTTGATTTCTGTGGAATCAACTGTAATGTTTCATCTTTCATTTTTGATTTTATTTATTTAAATCTTCATGTTTTTCTTAGGCTAGTTAAAGATTTGTCAACTTTGTTTATCTTTTCAAAAAACCAACATTTTTGCTGATTGTTTCTATTACTTTTTTTGTCTCTGTGATTTATTTTTGCTTTGATCTTTATTATTTCCTTTGATTTGCTAATTTTGAAGTTAGTTTGTCTGTTTTTTAGTTTCCTTATATGTAATATAGTTTTTTTGTTTTGTTTTGTTTTGTTTTGTTTTGAGTTGGAGTCTCACTCTGTCGCCCAAACTGGAGTGCAGTGGCCGCTCCTGGCCACCGCAGCCTCGACCTGCTGGGCTCCGGCGATCCTTTCGCCTCAGCCTTCCGAGTAGCCAGAATTACAGGCGTAGTATAGTTTTTTAGGTTAGATTGTTTATTGAAATATTTGTTTATTTTCTGGTGTGGGCAATTGTTACAATGAACTTCTCTCTTGGAACTGCTTTGGCAGCATCCCATATGTCTTGATATCTTGTGTGTCCATTTTTGTTTTTCTTAGTATGTTTTTAAATTTCCCTTCTAATTTTAGAGCTATTGGTTATTCTGAAGCATGTTATTTAATTTCCATGTATTTTTTTTGGAAATGTCTTCCTTTATTGACATCTGGTGTCATACCATTTTAGTTTTAAAAAAGTTTGATATGATTTTAATATTTTTTTTAAAGTTGTTAAGATTTGTTTTGTGAATTGCATGTCCTCCATGTGTACCTAAACAGGATGTAAATTCTGCTGCTGTTGGATGGAATGTTCTGTATGTCTGTTAGGCCCATTTAGTATAAAGTGTAGTTTAAGTCCTATATTTCTGCCTTGATCTTCTGTCTTGATTTTCTGTCCATTGCTCAAAGTCGGGTAGTGAAGTCCCTTCATATTGCTGCATTATAGTCTATCTCCCTTCAGAAGTACTGATTTTTGCTTTGTATGTTTAGGTACTCCAATGTTGGGAACATATATATTTACTATTGTAATATTATCCTGAAAAACTGACCCCTATATAATTACATAATGATTTTATTTGTCTCATTTTACAGTTTTTGATGTAAAGTTTATTTTATTTTATATATGCTATGTTACTCTTAAGCTCTTTTGGTTTCCATTTGCATGGAATATCTTTTTCCATCTTTACTTTTAGTCTATGTGTGTCTTTACAGGTGAATGAGTTTCTTGCAGGAAGAATGTGTTTGGTTCTTAGTTATTTTCCCCCATTTAGCCACTTAATGTCTGTGACTGGTAAATTTAATCCATTTGTATTCAAGGTAATTATTGATAAGTAAGGACTTACTAGTACCCATTTGCTAAATATTTTCTGGGTTATTTTCTATATATATTTGGTTTCTTTCTTCCTCTCTTGCTGGTTTCCTTTGTGGCTAAGTAATTTTCTCTGGTGGTATGTTTTGATTCCTTGAATTTTATCTTTTGTGTCTCTACTACTACTTCTAATATAGGATTTGACTTTGTGGCTACTACAAAGTTTACATATAATATATTATGTCTTGCTTTATTGACAGCTGGCCGGGCTCGATGGCTCAGCCTGTAATCCCAGCATTTGGGATGCTGAGGCGAGTGGATTGCCTGAGCCAGTGGGTTCGAGAACTGCCTCGGCAACTTGGTGAGACCTCATCTCTACAATAAATCAAAAAATTAGCCAGGCGTGGTAGCATGCGCCTGTAGTTCTGGCTACTTGGAAGGCTGAGGGGAAGGATCGCCAGAGCCCAGTAGGACGAGGCTGCAGTGGCCGGGAGCGTGCCACTGCACTCCAGTCTGGGCGACAGAGTGGGACTCCGACCCCAAAAAAGAGAATATATTATAGTTATCGTAGGCTATTTGAAGCTGATAACAACCTAGCTTCCTAACTTTCATTTCACTCAACTCTTCCTCCCCACAATATTAAAGGAGAGCTCCATTCCAGGATAGGCCTGGCTGGGACACACCCAGCGAACACATATCTGTGGAAGAGACAATTCCGCACTTCCCCACCAGAGGGGATCTCCCTGACCATACCAGAGAAGGAGGGTAAGACTGCAGTCCCATCTACCTCCATTGCCCCTGGCCCTTCCCTGCTTTGGACACTGAGAGAGTGAAAGAGGTGGCTCTGCAAGAGAGATCTGATTAGAAGAGCAATTACAGAGCCTGCCACAAGAGGGCAGGCGTTTTTTGTTGTGGTTTTTTTAATTTCTAATTTTTTCTAATTTTTAAAAATTTTGGACTATATGTTAGTTCTTTTTTAACTTTTAAAATTTTTATTATAAAGATGTGGGGAAGCTGGGCTCGGTGACTCAGCCTGTAATCCCGCGCCTTTGGGAGGCTGAGGTGAACGGATTGCCTGAGCCCACGGGTTCCAGACCCGCCTGGGCAGCAAGACCTCATCTCTACAATAAATCAAAAAATCAGCCGGGCGTGGTAGCGCATGCCTGTAATTCCGGCTACTTGGAAGGCTGAGGCGGAAGGATCTCCGGAGCCCAGCAGGTCGAGGCTGCGGTGGCCGGGAGCGGCCACTGCACTCCAGTCTGGGCGACAGAGTGAGACTCCAACTCTAGAAAAAAAATAAATAAATAAATAAAAATAAAGATGTGGGGTACAATTCAGTGCTAGGTATACAAATATTCATTATGCAGGTAACAGTGTTGATGAGGTGTGCCCCCCCTTCCTCAGGCAGAATCCCACTACTGCCAATCTCACTTCCTCACTTCCCCCACACCTCCGCAGTTTCCCACTACAGTCAATCCTTTTCTTATAGTCTTATGATAGTTGTTCAAGATTCGCTTATGAATGAGAACATGTGATACTCAGTTCTTTGTTTCTGAGAAAGATCACTCAGTATTATAGACTCTAAGTCCATCCAGGTTGCTGCAAAGTTCACGATTTTGTTCTTCCTTATGACTGCATAATATTCCATTGTGTATATGTACTGCCTTTTTAAAATCCAGTCCTCTTTTGATGGGCAGCACAGTTGGTTCCATGTTCTTGCTATTGTGAACAATGCTGCAATAAACATACATGTGCAGTTATCTTTTTTATAGAGTGATTTGAATTCTTCCTGGTATATTCCCAGTAGGGGAATTGTGAGGTCATATGGAAGGTCAATTTTTAGAACTTTTAGGAATTGCCACACTGTTTTCCACAGAGGCTGTACTCATTCACACTCCCACCAAGAGTGTAGAAGTGTTCCCTTTTTGCCATATCCTTTCCAGCATCTGTTTTTTTGTTGTTATTGTTGTTTTGTTTTGTTTTTTTAGTTATTGATGATGGCCATTCTGATTGGAGTTAGGTGGTATCCCAGTGTAGTTTTAATTTGCATCTCCTCGATGCCTAGTGAGGCTGAACATTTTCTCATGTATCTGTTGGCTGCTTGTATGTCTTTTGAGAATTGTCTATTTATATCTTTTGCTCACTTTGTAATGGGACTGTTTGTTTTTTTCTTTTCAGCTTTCTTGATGGTTTCTTTGGCTTTACAGAAGCTTGTCAGTTTGATGAGGTCCCACTTGTCTATCTTATCTCTTATGGTCTGAGTACTTGGGGTTTTGATCAGGAATTGGTTGCCAATTCCAATTTCCATAAGGGGGTCTCCTGAATTTTCCAAGGTTCTTATAGTTTGAGATTTTACGTTCAGGCCTCTGATCAATTAAGAGTTGATTTTGATGTATGGGGATAGGTAGGGGTCTTGTTTTAGTCTTCTGTTTGTTAACTGGTTCATTTATTTCTTAAATTTTTCTCCTTTATGCATTAATGTGTATGTGACGGTTTCACCTGCATTCCCCCCAATTTTTTTTCCTTTTCTTTTTCTGTTTCTTTCTTGTTTTATTTGTCATTTTCTGTTTAGGTGTGTATGAGAATGACTGAGTGTTCATCTTTCAATTTTATTGCTGTTGGTTTTTGCTCATTTGTTATTCTGGTTTTTAAATTTTCATTTTTTATAGTTTAAGGTGTGTGTCAATATATGTGTGAGGGTTCAATCTGAATACCTTTTTTTAAATCTGTTTTTCTTCTCTATTCACTTTGTGTTAGGCATGTGTATGCTTTTCGTTTTCTTTTTGTTGTTGTTTGTTTTGCTTCACTTTGTGGTTATTTCAGTTTGTTTTGGGGAATGTGTGTATGTCTGTGTGTGTATGTTCAATTTTTGTGTGCATTGGTTTCTGCTTTGCATCATCATATATAGAGTGGTGGTGGGGAGTAGGACTCAGGGAACATATACCACAATCAGTGAACATTGCAATTTGAAAGCAGGTTCTGAATCCTAGCACCCCATCCCCTACTTTATTCAAATTTCAAAAACTACAAGAAACACTAAAGTTTCCCATCCATGGTCCTGTTTCCAAATGGAACAAATCTAGAGCCCACATCAGGGAAGATTAGAGGACTGAGCAAACATCAGAAGGGAAAGTCTCTCCCACTGACACTGAATAACAGACCTAAAGAGAAAAACAAGAGATCTGTCACAAATGAGGAAAAACCAAAGGAAGACCACAGGCAATTTCAAGTGTACCAAAGACAAAACTCCTGAAAAATGAGAACTTGGAGCTCAAACAATGAAATCACCAATGATTGGACCCAGAATACAACAGTGATTAGGGAGTGGATTAAAAGAGGTAATAAGACTCAAGAAAGACAAAATGTAACACTGGAAGAAGTTGTAACAAGGTTTTGGCAATAAAAAATTTCATCCAGGAAATAACAAGATGGCAAGCATGGAAAGGGGAATTAACCAAGCTGAATAAAGAATGTCAGAACATGGATTTAACCCGATTTGTACAAAAACATAGAAAGAAGACTCAGAAAGAAAGAACGAAACCTATAAGAGATGTGCAATTATCTCTAGAGGCCAAATTTACACCTTATTTGTATCCCAGAAGAAGAAAGGGAAATGGAGAACGAATTGGAGCAAGTATTCCAGGATGCAATCTAAGAAAACTTTCCCCATCTCACCAAAGATGTGAACAGCCAAGCACAATAGATACAGAGATCCCCATAAGACATCAAATGAGAAGACCAGCTCCTAGACACATAGTAATTCATCTATACAAAGTAGGCACAAAAGAAAAAATCTTAAAGGTAGCAAGAGAGAAAGGTCAGACTACCTACCAGGAAAAACCAAATTACAATAGCAGCAGACCTATCCGCAGAAACACTATAAGCAAGAAGGGACTGGAGCCCTATATTCAAAGTCCTCAAGCATAAACAATTTAAACCAAAAATTTCCTACTCAGCCCAGCTCAGCTTCATCAGTGTTGGAAAATTAAAATACTTCCCAGACATCCAATCTCTAAGAGATTATCCAGCTTTCAGACCAGCTCTACAGGACACACTTAAAAAAGGTATTAAGCACAGAAGAAAGAAAGAAAAAAAAAAGGATGACCACACATTTCCCCCCAAAATAGAGCACAGAATCAACAGAGAATAGAGTGCTACAAGAAACTTGAAAACTCACACATATATCAACCCTAAAGCCAAAAGAAAACAAGAAAGAAAAAACTTTATAAGAACCTCATGACAGGGATAAATAATCACATTTTAACAATCAGCCTGTATGTGAATGGACTAACTGAACCACTGAAAAGACACAGAATGGCAAACTCGATAATAAACCATGACCCAATTATTTGCCGCATTCAGGTGACTCAACTCACTACAAGGGACACACACAGACTCAAGGTTAAAAGATGGAAAACATGCCAGATTCAGTGGCTCAGCCTGTAATCCCGTGCTTTGGGAGGCTGAGGTGAGTGGATTGCCAGAGCCCGTGGGTTCAAGACTCGCCTGGGCAACTTGGCGAGACCTCATCTCTACAATAAATCAAAAATTAGCAGGGCATGGTAGTACACACTTGTAGTTCCAGCTACTTGGAAGGTTGAGGAGGAAGGATTGCCAGAGTCCAGCAGGTTGAGGCTGTGGTGGCTGGAAGTGGCCACTGCACTCCAGTCTGGGTGACAGAATGAGACTCCAACTCAAAAAAAAAAAAAAAAAGATGGAAAACGAGTATCCAAGCCAATGGATCACAAAAGAAGGCAGGCGTTGCGAACTTAATATCAGAGAAAACAACCTTTAAGCTACCAAACATTTAAGAAGTTGCAAAATGACACTACATAATGATAAAAGGTTCAAGTCATCCACAAGAAATATCCTTCCTAAACATATATGTACCCAACACAGGAGCATCAGCATTTATAAAGCAACTACTATGTAAACTAAAAAGGCATATTGACTCTAACACTATTATAGCAAGAGACTTGAATATCCTACTAGCAGTCCTAGATAGATCATTGAGGCAAAAAATTAACAAGGTGACCCAAAACCTAAACTTGACACTCAACCAAATGGACTTAATAGATATCTACAGATTATTCCACACAACCACAGAATATACATTCTACTCATCACACATGGAACATACGCCCAAGATCAATCACATCCTTGACCATAAATCAAGCATAAACAAATTCCATAAGGTTGAAATCTTGCCATGCACATTCTCAGACCACAGTGGAATAAAAATAAATATCAACACCAACAAAATTTCCCCAAAGCCCACAAAGACATGAACACTAAACAGCATGATGCTGAACATCTACTGGGTCAACACTGAAATTAAAGCAGAAATTAAGAGAGTCCTGGAAACAAATGAAAATGAAGAAATATCTTACCCAAACCTTTAGGATGCCATGAAGTCTGTCCTGAGAGGGGAATTTATATCTCTACAAGCACACATCAAGAAAATGGAAAGACCTTAAGTGAAGAGCTTAATAAATCACCCATGGGAGCCAAGAGAAGACCACCAAAACCCCAACTTTAGCAGATGAATACAAATCACCAAAATAAGAACCCAAATACAGGACATAGAAGACAGAAAAATCATAGAAAACATCAACAAAACAGAAAGCTGGTTCTTTGAAAGAATTAACAAGATTGATGGACCCCCTAGCCAGAATGACCAAGAAAAAG
>NW_007248469.1:28593-35801 GCF_000164805.1 Carlito syrichta
CACTGCACTCCAGTCTGGGTGACAGAGTGAGACTCCAACTCAAAAAAAAAGAAGAAGGAAGAAATTCCTCAAAGATCCCAAGAAGTATATCTATGATATTTGTGCTTTTTACATTTACATTTTACATTTGAATATCACTTTTAGAGTACTTTAAATGCAATTTGAAGTATAACAATGACTCTATTAGAGATCATTCTCAGACCAAGTTTCCTTATATTAAGTAAGCTTTAATGGATACTATTTTCTTGTTCTTCATTTAGCTGATGATAAACTTGGAATAGCTCAGCGAAGTACCTAAAAAGCAAGAGATGCAGAATCTAAGCTCAAAAATCTGTTTGGTGCAGGCAAAATAGTGTTTTTCTCATGTTGCTATAGATATCAAGATATCCAGACTCTGGAATAGACAGAGAAAAAAAATATTTTTTAAATCTGTAGGCATCATTTGAAAATGTAATGACCACTTTTATTGTTCATTATGTAGGAAAACAGCATTTCAAAATGTGAGGTTGGAATATATCACTAAGAGAACACACTTGAGAGCTACTTTTGAGTTACTTTCAAAGATACTAAATTGAAACTTTTTCAGAAAATGTACAAAGTAAAATGAGTCTGGGAATGGTGATCTTTGTAAACTTTTGGGATTGTCCATGTGAGATATCTGTTTTGAAGAATGTTGAAGGTGAAATCACTATATTTGCAATATGTGCCATCCAGACTTTCATAGACTACGACAAACATTTTGTAACTGCCTATATCATTTGAAACTAAAGTAAACATAGCATGCCTCAGGGCCTTACAATGAAATTAGCCAGGTGGGAGGAATACTGATCTGGAGAGGGGGGTGGTTAAAATGAGAACTATTACTGCCAAAATTCTCATGAAATTATATTTTTTCTGCTGCAATATGAGACAAGCTATCTATGGAGGCGGCAAAATTTTTCTGAAAAATAAAATGTAAGTGAGGCTATGCCTTAAATATAGCAGATGACTTTGTTAATATCACAAAATAATCAATTATTGAAATACTTTTCCCCCATATTGGGCAAAGATGATTTATTAGAAGAATGTATTACTATGTAATAGAAGACAGTGTTCTGCAGATCTGAACAAAAGTGAAAGACAGTTGTTAAAGGTCCTAATAAAGTAGATATCCAAAATCCTTTCCTTCATAAAAGCAATGAAAACACTGGGAAAATGTTCTAAATCAACATTTCTTAAACTCTGGAAATTAACCAAAGGCTTGCAGCATTCCAAGGAATATTTCTTCAAGAAAAGCAGTGCAACTTCAGTAAGAACAGCATACTTTGTGGTGTTATAGCTTGTCCTATTACTATTCTGTTCCCTGAAGATCTGTGGGAGCCTTGAAAACAAACAACCTGACAACTATGGTAGTAACAAAAGCCTTGAAGTCATGTTTCAAAAAATATATCAAATTCTTGGCAATGGCTGAGAGAATTACTGGTTCATGGCATTTAAATAAATCTTTGTCTTGCTGATTACTAAACTAACGAAGGAAACACATTAGTGATTACATTTGACAAAGAAAACAGATGTCATGGTAGAGATAGAAGAAAATCTCTAAATAAATGAAGCACAGCAACAGTAAAAACAACAACAATGACTAACAGCAATTACAACAAATGCTGGGGAGAAGTTCTGATTTCCAAAGTTACCATATTATATTATCTAAAATGTCAAGCCTTTTTTAAAAAAGTAGGCATCCAAAGAAACAAAAATGGATGGCCCATGTAAATTAAAACAGAAAGTCCATAGAAAATGACACAGTGGAATCCAAGACGTCAGACTTACTAGATAACGACTTTAAATTGGCAATTATAAATATGCTCAAAAATTAAAAAAAAAAATAATATCTAAAGAATTAAAGGATTGTACAGCAATGATTTCTTACCAGAGGGAGAATGTCAACAAGGAAAGAGAAAATTTGAAAAAGTGAACTAAACGATAACTGTGTAGTAATTTCTAAAATCACAATAATTGAAATGAAAAATTTACTACAGGAGTTCTACAGCAGATTTGAACTGTCGAAGAAACAATCAGAAAACTTAAAGACAGTTCAATTGTGATTATAGTAAAGAACAGAAAGACAGAAGAAAATTAATATATGCTCAAAGATATGTAGGACACTATCAACTATACCAATATATCCATAATGGAAATTCCCGAGGGAGAAGAGACAGGAAAGACTGAAAAATATTTGAAAAAATAATTTTTAAAAATTAACAAAATTTGATGAAAAACATGAAATTGTGCATCCAAGTACCAAAACAACCTCTCAGTAGGATAATCTCAAAGATACCCATGCCTACATGCACCATAGACAAACTACTTGAAGACTAAACACAAATCTTGAAAACAACAAGGGAAATGTAACTCTTACATACAAGGTATTCTTTATAAGAATAACAGTTTCTCATCAGAAACATGGAGGGCAGAAGGCAGTGAGATGATATATTTAACATGCTGAAAGGAAAAAAAAGAAAATCTCATCAGTCAAGAATTCTCTCTAGCAAAACAGAGATACTGGCCAGGCATGGTGGATCACATCTGTAATCCCAGCACTTTGGGATGCCGAGATGGGCTGATCACTTGAGCCCAGGATTTTAAGACCAGGCTAAGCAACACAGTGAGACCTCATCTCCATAAATAAATAAATAAATAAAGACAAAAACAGAGATATTAAGACATTTTCAGGTTTTTTTTTTAGAAAAGAGAGAGAGAGATGTCAAGCAAACCTGCTGTATAAGAAATACCAAAAGGAGCTCTTCACTTAAAAAAAATGTACTGATTTTCAAATCTTCTTGAAAAAAAGCACTAAAAAAGTAACTACATAGGTGAATATACAATACATGATAAATGTATTTCTGTTTGTGACCACTTTCTTCTTCTATCTGATAAACTACATTAAAAAATTGAAAACTGTGTTGACAGGCTCCTAGGGTACAACAATGTAGTTTGTATATCAAAAAATAGCAGCACAAGGAAGGTTGGACAAAGCACTCATGCCTGTATTCCAGTACTTTCAGAGACTGAGGCAAGGGGAATGCTTGAGCCCAGGAGTTTGAGACTAGCCTGGGCAGCATGATAAGACATTATCTCTATAATAAATCTAAAAATTAGCCAGGCATGGTGTCACGTGCCTGAAGTCCTAGCTACTCAGGACGCTGAGTAAGAAGGATTGCCTGAGTCCAGCAGGTTGAGGTATATGAAAGTAATTTGGTATTAATCTAATTAGGTTATCATTAAGTTATGATAATAATTGTCATCCCAGGGCAACCATTAAGAAAATAATTTTTAAAATAGTAAAAGAAAGAAAAATAAAATTTAAAAAAACACTTTTGAAAATATCTATTTTACACCAAACAAGGCTATCCCACAAATATAAATATATACTGACAACTATAAATTGTCAATTGATAAAATGAAATTTTTAAATGTAAAAAATACAAGAAAAAATGCAGAAATGGAAGAAAAAGAGATAAGACATATAGAAAACAAATATAAAATAGGAGATATGAATTCTACCCTATAAGGAATTACACTCAATGCAAACATACAAAACACTCCAAAGATACAGAGGCTAGCAGAATTTATAAAATAAACAAAGATCAAATTATAGGCTTTCTATCTGAGACTCACTTTACAGTCAAAAACAAAAATGAATTTAAAGCAATATATATATTTAAAATATATATAGCAAATAGTAATCAAAACAGAGCTAGAGTAGCTATAGTTTACTTTATAAGACAAAGTAAACTTTAACACAAAGAATATTTCTAGAGAAAAAGAAGAATATCTTAAAATTATTAAAGGATAGATTCATCAGGAAGTCATAATAATTACAAGTATATTTGCACCTAGCAACAGCGCCCAAAATATTTGAAGCAAAATCTTTCTGAATTGAATGAAGAAGTAGGTATTTGAACATTAATTGTTAGAGACTTTAATAGCTACTTTTAATAATAAAACAACTAGATAGAAGATCAACAAGGAAAAAAATAAGACTTCAACAATGCTGTAGATGAACTAAAACAAACACAGCTATAGCATACTACACTCACAACAGCAAAATATGCTAGGTTATAAGTCTCACTAAATTTATATAAGTCTCACTAAATTTAGAAATCTCAGAATAATGAAAAGTTTACTCTCCAACCACAGTAGATGAAATTTAGAAATCAACAACAGAAAGACATCTGGGAAATTCACAAGTACATGAAAATCCAACAACCCACTCCTAAATAACCAATGGAAAAACAAGAAATCACAGAGGAAATTAGAAATACTTTGAGAAGCAGGTAATGAAAATATAACATACTATTCATACAGCTAAAACAGTGCTTAAAGTAAAATTTGTAGCTATGAAATGCTTATATAAAAAAACAAAAAGGCGCTCAAATCTTAAATGATTAGGCAAAGAATAGTATGTTAAATACAAAGCAAGCAAAAGGAAGTATGTGAAAAATATTAGAACACAAAAAAATGAAGTAGAGAATGAAAAAAATAGCAATAGAGAGCTCAAAACTGAAAGGTGTTTATTTGAGAATATGAACAAAGTTAAGAACTCTAGTGAACGCATTGTAGAAAAAACAGACATGACTCAATTACTAAAAGGAGGACTATAAGAGATGTCATTACTAACCTGATAGAAAAAACATGATAATAAGAGAATACTAGGAGCAACTGTAAAACAAAAAGTTAGATAACATAGATAAAATAGACAAATTTCTAGAAAGATGTAAACTTTTAAGATTGATTCAGAAATGTCTTAATAGACCTATAAGAAATAAAGAGATTGAATGAGTAGTAAAAACACTTCTCACAAAAAAAGTAGGCCCAAATGACTTCACTAATTAATTCGCACAAACATTAAAAGAAGAAGGAATGCAAATACCTCACATATTCTTATAAAGTTATAGAAGAACAAAAGAACCCTTCCTAACTCAATCTATAGGCTACTATTACCCTGACACCACACAAAAACATCACAAGAAAAGCACAGACTAATATACCTGAGGAATATAAATGCATAGTCAATAAAATACTAGGAATCAAATTAAGCAAGCTATAGAAGGGATTCTGTACATTGACCAAGTGGGACTTATTACAGTTATTAAGAGTTGACTTATCTTCTTAAAATCAAAAAGTGTAGTAGAACCCTATTAATAGACTAAAAAACAAAACCACATGATATTTTCAAAAGACATCAAAAAGGCCTGTAAAAAAAAGTAACAACATTTCATAATAAAAACACTCATCAAATTAGTAATAAAAGGGAATCTTCCTAAATCTTATAAAGACTATACAAATTCTATAGCTAAATGGCAAAAGATCAGGAAGAAACAAAGATGATGTTCTCATCAGCAACTAGGTAAGTAAAAATAAATAAATAAAAGCCATCCACACTGGGAAGGAAAAATAAAACTATCTCCTTTTGCAGAAGACATGATTTGACATATAAAAAGTCCCAAGGAGTCTACAAGAAAATATTTTAGAATTAATAAATGAAGTTTGGGGATATAAGATTAATATACAAACAATTCTCTTGTGTATAAAATAAAAAGGTATGAAATACTTAAGAATGACTATAACTGCCGGCCTCGGTGGCTCAGCCTGTAATCCCGCGCCTTTGGGAGGCTGAGGTGAGTGGATTGCCTGAGCCTGCGGGCTCGAGACCCGCCTGGGTAGCGAGACCTCATCTCTACAATAAATCAAAAAATCAGCCGGGTGTGGTAGCGCCTGCCTGTAATTCCGGCTACCTGGAAGGCTGAGGCGGAAGGATCGCCGGAGTCCAGCAGGTCGAGGCTGCAGTGGCCGGAAGCGGCCACTGCACTCCAGTCTGGGCAACAGAGTGAGACTCCAACTCAAAAAAAAAAATAGTGAGAGCCATCTACAGGAAACCCACAGCAAACATACTGCTAAACAGACAGAATTTGGAACAAATTCCTCTGAAAACCAGAACAATCCAAAGATTCCCACTCTCACCCCTCTTGTTCAACATAGTATTGAAAGTCCTAGCTAGAGCAATCAGACAGAAGGAAAACATACGTGCTAAAATTCTCAACAAGGTTCTAGGAAAAGAGGAAGTAAAATTATCCCTCTTTGCAGAAACCATGATTCTATACCTCGAAAACCCAAGAGAGTCTGCCAAAAACCTCCTTGCACTGATAAAGGACTTTGTCACGGTCTCAGGGTATGAAATCAATGTGCAAAAGACAGCCACATTTCTATACACCAACAATAAACAAACAGAAACCCAAATAAAGAGCACAATCCTATTCACAATAGCCACAAAAGAAGTGAAATACCTTGTCATCTTCATAACCAAGAAGTGAAAGACCTTTATAATGAGAACCACAAAAACACTGCTCAAAGAAATCAATTAAGACACAAATGAATGAAAAAATATTCTATGCTCATGGATAGGAAGAATCAGCATTGTTTAGATGTCCATACTACCAAGACAATCTACAGATTTAACCCAATACCCATTAAATTACCAACAGCATTCTTCTCAGACCTGGAAATGACAATACAGAAATTCATATGGAAACCTAAAAGACCACAAATAGCCAAAACAAATCTCTGCACAAAAAAGTAAGAAAGAAAGAAAGTGAGAGGTATCCCACTCCCAGGCTTTCAACTATATTATGAAGTTACAATAATCAAAACAGCCTGTTATTGGTACAAGAACAAACATATAGGCCAATGAAACAGGATAGAGATTCTGGAAGCAAAACCACAATTTCTCTACCAACTCATCTTACACAAAGCCTCCACTATCAACCACTGGGGAGAGGAGAACCTATTCAGTAGATAGTGTTGAGAAAATTGACTGACCACATGCAGATGATTAAAATAAGACCCCTATCTATCTCCATACACAAAAATTAACTCTAAATCGATCAGAGACTTAAACATAAAACCTCAAACTATAAGAACCTTAGAAAATGCAGGAGACACCTTTATGGATATTGGAACTGGCAACCAATTCCTGATCAAAACCCCAAGTGCCCATGCCATAAGAGATAAGATAGACAAGTGGGACCTCATCAGCCTGACAGCTTCTTTAAAGCCAAAGAAACCATCAAGAGAGCAGGGAGACAGATCACAGGACGGTAAAAAATATTTGCCAACTGTATGTCTGACAAAAGCCTAACATCTAGGATCTACAAGGAACTCAAACATGC
>NW_007248469.1:35821-38506 GCF_000164805.1 Carlito syrichta
TCATAGAAAACATCAACAAAACAGAAAGCTGGTTCTTTGAAAGAATTAACAAGATTGATGGACCCCCTAGCCAGAATGACCAAGAAAAAGAAAAAACTCAAATAAACACAATCAGAAATACAAAAGATCAAATCACAACTGACCCCAAAGAAATACCAAATACTATCAGAGATTACTATGTATGCCTATATGTAAACAAACTTGATAACATAAATGAAGTGGAGGACTTTCTGACAACCATTCCAGGTTGAAACAAGAAGACATTGAGACATTAAATAGACCAATAACAACCCAGAAAATTGACTCTGTCATATGAAAAATACCTACAAAAGAAAAGTTTGGAATGGATGGCTTTCTAGCAGAATTCTAGAAAACGTACAAGGATTGGAGCTGATACCAATCCTATTGAACGTATTACAGGCAATTGAGAAAGAGAAATCTCCCCAAATCATTTTTCGAAGCTAGCATCACAATGATACACAAACCGGGTAATGGTCCAACAAAAAAAGAGAACTAAAGGCCAATATCCCTTATGCACATAGATACAAAAATCCTCAACAAGATTCCAGGAAACCTGATTCAAAAACACATCTCAAAAATCATCTGCCATGACCAAGAAGCCTCTTCCCCAGGATGCAGGTCTGATTCAACATTCGCAAGACCTTAAATATAATTAAATACATCAACAGATGTAAAAACAAGGATCACTTGATTATATCATTGATAAAATCCAGTGCCCCTTCTTGATAAAAACCCTCAAGCACCTAGGTACAGAAGGAACATACCTCAAAATAATAAGTTCCATTTATGATCAACCCACAGCTATCATAATGCTAAATGGACCAAAACTGGAAACATTTTTCCTGAAAACTGGAGCAAGACGAGACTGCCTACTCTCACCCTTCTTGTTCAACATTGTGTTGGAAGTCCTAGCTAGGGCAATTAGACAAGAGAAGGAAATCAGGGATATCCGAATAGGAAAAGAGGAAGTCAAGTTATCTCTCTTTGCTGATGATATGATCCTATACCTCGAAAATCCAAGAGGATCTGTCAAAAACCTGCTTGCACTGATAAAGGACTTTGGTAAAGTCCCAGGGTACAAGATAAATGACAAAGAACAGAGTACCATATGTTCTTACTCATAAGCGGACCCTGAACAGTCATCATAATACTATAAGAAAGAGATTGGCAGTAGTGGGAAACTGCCAGGGGAGAGAAGTTGGGATTAACAGTTGAGAGAAACTGCTGGGGGAGGGAGGGGCACACCTCCTCAGCAAGGGTACCTGCATAATGAACATTTGTATATTCAACCCTAAATTGTACCCCACATCTTTAAAATTTAAAAAAATGTCTCCACATATATGTATATATCCAGTTGGTTTTTTCCCTCTGGAAAACACTGACTAATATGCATTCTCACTGCTATGTAAACAAAAGTAATTTAAAATAGCTGTAAGATAACCACTTCTACACCTCAGATTCACCATAAAAAAATGAAATACTCAATGATGACTGAGTTTGTAGAAATAGGCACACTCAAATACTTATCACAGGAATCCTTAATCCTTTCTGGATGATTATTTGACAGTATGCAACAAAATCCCTAAATACAAGATATACTTTTTACAAAGAAATAGCTTACAATAATTGATTATGAAAACATAATAAAAGAGTTTTGCAAGGATACCTGAACATAAATTTTCATCAGAGTTTTGTATACAATATTGAAATATTGTGAACAAATGTCAGCAATTAGGGATTCCCCGAAAATGCTAGAGTGCATATGTACAATGGAATATTATATAACCATTAAAATATTATGTCAATTTATATTTTTTACAGCAGACAGGTATACTAAATAAATAAAATGAAAAATGAAATTTAAAATCGTATGTATAGTCCTATGTCTATAAAATAATGTACATTTCTATGCATGCGCATAGAAGACAGACAAGTATGTATACAGCTACATGACAACAATGTTTTTTTATTTTAAAATTATGATAATGAAGTATAATTTGCCTATGATAAAAATATATAGATTTTTAAAGATAAATTTTGTTGTGTATATTTAAAATATGCAGATACATATTTTATTAGATACAAATAGTAAAATGGTTACAATAGTGAAGCAAATTAATGTATGTCATCTCACATAGCTGCTCATTTTTTGTATGTGACAAAAGCAGCTATAATGTACTTGTTTATTGAAATCCTGGGTACTATTTACTATTATTTTTAGCTTTAGTCCTCATGATGTGCATTAGAGATCTAGACTTGTTCCTCCTATATATCTGATACATTGTATCCATTGACCTACATCTCCCATTTCCTCTTCCCACCAGCCCCATTCCCAGTAACCACTGTTTTATTTTCTATCTGTGTATGTTTGGAGGTGTTTTGTTTTTTTTTTTAAGATTTCACATGTAAGTGAAATCATGCAATATTTTTATTTCTATATATGATATATTTCACTTACCATAATTTCCTCCAGGTCTGTACCCTGTTGTGGCACATAGCAGGATACTCTTCTTTCATAAAGCTGAATAATATTCCATTGTAAATTATACCACAATTTCTTTATCTATTTGTCTGCCAATGAACACTTAGGTTGTTTCCATATCTTGGCTATTGTAAATAATACTACAATAAACATGAAAGTATAGATTTTTTTTTTTTTTTTTT
>NW_007248469.1:38526-63592 GCF_000164805.1 Carlito syrichta
AAAAATATTTGCCAACTGTATGTCTGACAAAAGCCTAACATCTAGGATCTACAAGGAACTCAAACATGCCAAAAAGAAAAAAATCAAACAGCCCCATTACAAAGTGGGCAAAAGATATGAAAAGACACTTCTCGAAAGAAAACATATGAGCAGCCAACAAATGCATGAAAAAATGCTCAGCCTCAGTAGTCATCAAAGAAATGCAAATTAAAACCACACTGAGATACTACCTGACTCCAGTCGGGATGACCACCATCAATATCTCAAAAAAATAACAGATGCTGGAGCGGGTGCAGGGAAAAGGGAATACTTCTACACTGTTGGTGGGCGTGTAAACTAGTGCAACCTCTGTGGAAATCAATTTGGTGATTTTAAAAGTTCTAAAAACTGACTTTCCATATGAGCCCGCAATTCCCTTACTGGGAACATAGAGTAACTCAAATCACTCTAGGAAAAAGTTACCTGCACACACATGCTTATTGCAGCATTATTAACAATAGCAAAAACATGGAACCAACCGTGCTGCCCATTGAAAGAATCCTGGATTTTAAAAAATTGACACATATACATTATGGAATATTATGCAGTCATAATGAAGAATAAAATTTTGAACTTTGTAGCAACTTGGATGGACTTAGATTCTATAATACTGAGTGATCTATCACAGAAACAAAGAACTGAGTACCACATGTCACTCATAAGCAGATCTTGAACAATTATCATAATACTATATAACAAGGGATTGGTAGTAGTGGGAAACTACCGAGGGGGGTGGGGGTGGGATTAGCAGTAGTGGGAAACTGCCAGGGGACGGAGGTGCACGCCTCATCAACAAGGGTACCTGCATAATGAACGTTTGTATATCTAACCCTGAATTGTACCCCACATCTTTAAAATTAAAAATAAAAAAAGAAATGTCTATTTGGGTCATTTTTCTTTTTTTAAAATTTGAGTTATATATATTTTTTTGCTATCGTGTTGTATAAATTTCTTATAAATTTGAGTTGTTAATCCCTTAACAGATATATGGTTTGCAAATATTTTTCCTCAATCCTTAGGTTGTCTTTTCATCTTGACTGTTTCCTTTGTTGTGCAGAAGTTTTTTCATTTCATGTTGTCCCATTTATTTATTTTTGCTTTTGTATTCAGAGCTTTTGGTGTAATATCAATTTGTTTTTTTAACTAAGGTCAATATCATGGAGTTTGACACTTATGTTTTCTTCTAGGAGTTTTATGGTTTCAGGTCATACATTTAGGACTTTTATTCATTTTTAGTTAAATTTTGTGTATATTTTAAGATAAGGGTCTAGTGTCATTCTTTTCCTTGCGGAATTCCAGTTTTTCCAATACCATTTATTGGAGAGATTATCTTTTTTACAGTGTGTCTTCTTGGTATCCTTTCAAAAATTAACTGACCATATATATCTTGATTTATTACTAGGCTCTTTAGTCTGTTATCTCAGTTTGTGTGCCTGTTTGTATACCAGTACCATGTGTCTGTTTATATACCAGTACAATGCTTTGATTATCATAGCATTGTAACTATAATTTAAAATCAGTAAGTATGATGCCTCTGCCTTTTCTTCCCTCAAAATTGTTTTGGCTATTTATGGTCTTTTGTACTTCCATTTGAATTTTGCAATCTTCTTTTCTATTTTTGTAAAGAATGCTATCAGAGATTTGATTGAAATTGCATTGAGTCTATATTGTTTTGGGTAATATGGATATTTTTAAAATATTAATTCTTCAAATCCACATAAGCATGAGATATCTTTTCATTTCTTCAATTTCTTTCACAGATCTTTTACAGTTTTTAGCATACAGGTCTTTCATTCCTCCATATTATTTTCTATATTGACTGCATCAATTTACATTCCCTCCAGCAGTGTACATGGGTTCTCTTTTCTCTACATTCTCAGCAGCACTTGTAATCTCCTGTAATTTTTGTAATAGTCATTCTAACAGATGTAAGGTGATATCTCACAGTGATTTTGATATACATTTCCCCGATAATCAGTGATGTTGGGCATCTTTTCACGTAACTGTTGGCCATTTGTATATCTTCTTTGGAAAAATATCTATCCATGTCCTTTGCCGATTTTTTAATCATATTATTTGTCTTTTTGCAATTGAGCTGTATGAGTTCCTGTTATATTTTGGGTATTAACCACTTATCAGATTTATAGTTTGAATTTTTTTCATAATTTACTTTTTTAATGCATTGATTGTTTCCTTTGCTGTGCAGAAGTTTTTAAATTTGATGTAGTTTTGCTTGTTTACTTTTGCTTTTGCTGCCTACACTTTTGGTGTCAAATAAAAAAAATCATTGCCAAAATCAATGTCAATAAGTTTTCCCCCTATGTTTAATTGTAAGAGTCTTATGATTTCAGGTTTCACCTTTAAGTCTTTGACCAATTTTGAGTTAAATTTTTTGAGTGGTATAACAGAGAGGTTGAATTCCATTCTTTTCATGTGGATATCCAGTTTACTCAACATCATTTATTGAAGAGACTATGCATTTCCTATTGTGCATTCTAGGCACTTTTGTCAAATAGTGTATCATATATGTGTGGATTTATTTCTGGCCTCTTGATTCTATTCTGTTGGTCTCTGTATCTGTTTTTATGCCAATATCATACTACTTTGAGTGCTATAGCTTGACAATATAGTTTTAAGTCAGGAAGTGTGATTCTTCTAGCTTTGTTCTTTCTCAAGATGTTTTGACTTTTGAAGGTCTTTGGGGCTTTTTTTAATGAATCTAATAAAAAAGTTTCACATAGCGCATGCCTGTAATTCCGGCTACTCGGAAGGCTGAGGCGGAAGGATCGCCGGAGCCCAGCAGGTCGAGGCTGCGGTGGCCGGGAGCGGCCACTGCACTCCAGTCTGGGTGACAGAGTGAGACTCCAACTCAAAAAAAAAGTTTCACATAGAGTTTGGTCCTTTTGGCTCTTCCATCTTCTTTTATGTGAGGACACAGCAATGGTAGCAAAGAGACCATCTCATCATCAACTAAACCTGCCAGTGCCTTAATCCTTGACTTCACAGTCAATAGGACTATAAGAATATAAATTTCTGTTCTTTTCAAATTAAGATACTTTGTATATAATGTGTCATTTTACTTTCACAGTTTTCAAGTTTTCTCTTTATCTTTGGTTGTCTGCAAGTTGACTGTGATGAAACAAGATGTGGAGTTCTTTGTACTTTTTCTGCTATGTGTTCACTTAGCCTCATAGACCTGTAGGTTATTGTTTATTACCAAACTCGAAGAATTTTCAACTGTCGTTTCTTCAAATATTCTTTTCTGCCTCATTCTAGCTCTCTCTCTTCTTTATCTGCTATTCCATTATATCTGGCTACTGGGATTCTATTCTTTATTTTGTTCAACTTTTTTTTTTCTCTCTGTTCTTCAGATTGGGTCATTTTTTATGGCTGTCTTCAGGTTCACTGTCTCTTTTTTGCCACTTTCAATCTACTGTTAATTTCATCCAACTTATTCTTTATGTTATATTTACACGTTTTATTTCTAGAACTTTTCTCTTTTTTTTTTTTTTTGAGTTGGAGTCTCTACGTTGCTCAGACTGGAGTGCAGTGGCATGCTCCCGGTCACCGCAGCCTCGACCTGCTAGGCTCCGGCGATCCTTCCGCCTCAGCCTTCCAAGTAGCTGGAACTACAGGAGCGCGCTACCATGCCCGGTTAATTTTTTGATTTATTGTAGAGATGAGTTCTCGCTGCCCAGGTGGGTCTCGAACCCGCGGGCTCAGCATCCCAAAGGATTACAGGCTGAGCCACCGAGCCCGGCTCTAGGACTTTTCATTTGGCTACGTTTCACCATTAAGATGATATTTTCTCCCAATTTCTTTAGCATATTTTTCATTATTGATTTAAAGTCCCTGACTGATAATTCCAACATCTGGATCATCACAAAGTTGTTCTCTATTGACAGTATATTTTTTCTTGATTTTGGTTAATTTTTTTCTGTTTCTTCATGTCTACATTTTAATTGTATGCTGATTATTGTGAATGGTACACTTTATAGGGTCTGGATTTGTTTCCTTTAAAAAGTGATAAGATTTGTTCTAATAAGTAGTTTTTTTTACTAGTGGTTCTGCTTGAATCTAGGTATGTTTTGTTTTAAAGTTTCTTCTGATGTGTTGAAAGTGCCCTAACTCTAGGGCATGGTCTTTACTCTTAAGCTATGGTCTTTCTGCTGCCTCTTCTAAGGACCTAGATTTTTAACAAGCTCTTTTCACTCTGTCTGGACCAGAATTCCAATATAACCCTACACTGTGTGACTTCTCATATCTCAATTTTGTTCACAATTTATAGCTTCTACTCTCTGCCAGGCCTCCTGACATCTTACTCTGCAGTTGTACAACTCAGATTTCAACCAAATACCTGCAGGAAATTCTCTCACTGACTACTGGCTCCTGTGCCATTATAGAAAAATTGCCTCCAGGCAGAAAGATAGGAAGATCGGAAGAAAGTAACACTCACTCATTTGTCTCCCTTCTCTCAGGGTTCTCATTCCTGTGCTGCTTATTGTTCAATTCCTAAAAAGGTTGTCCTCAAATAGTTTTCCAGTTATATAGTCATTTAACTGCCATATCTTTCTAATCCTTTCTCTGCAGATCTCCTGGGGTTTTAATTAATTTATCTATTTCTAAAATCACATTAAGTAATACGCAAGTTATCACAACACCTTCTTAAATTATTTCCTTGCTCCAGCTTCTTTTTGCTGTAGTGGATCCCTCATACAGGAAAGCATGTTTATTGCCAGTTACTCTGTGATTACAGAGGATGTCTGTTGTTATTTATTTTTATTGCTTGAGTAATCAGAAGAAAGAATAAAGCTATTTTTATTTTGTAGAACAATGAAAAAGTAAAATGTAAATCAAGATGAAACAATCATTTCTGAATAAATGTAGTATTAGATCCCTATGCTGTACCCTCAGTTATCAAAATGTTATTAGAGACACAAAGATAGAAAAATATAAATTATTTAATTCTTATGTTGGATTGCTATGACATTTTTTTCACTCTATTTTGAGTGTTGTTTGAATATTCAAGATAGAGAAAAGCATAAAAACATGTGAGTGGGAGGTTTTATGTGCAAAGTAGTATGTAAAATATTTCTGAGTCTTTGAGAGTATTTAGAAATATATATATACAATTGGGTCATTTATATGACTGTGAGTGTGTAAAAGGAAAGAGATATGATTGAGGATAAAAAAAGGGGGAGAAATTGAAAAAGGCAAGATATATATTGAAGAAATAATGCTCAAAATTTTAAAAAATGAATGCACATAAGCCTATAAGATTTTACTCTCCTTATTATTCATATTATATATTAAATTTGCTTACCATATTCTCATTAATTTGGGGGGGTAGCTGAACACACAGAAAGGGCTTAATAAGAATATGTTGGTATGGTGTTCATTCATTGTTTCTGAACAAATGAATGGAAATGGGCTCAGCCTTATTTGTTCCTGCAGACCACTCTACTGAGAAGGAAAGTCTCCACTATGGAATCCCAATTCTTCATCATCACTTAGCAAATTAGTAAAGACAGCACCTTTAGTATGTTTTTTTTTTTTTGAAAATGAATATTCTTGACTCTACTAACTACCTAGGAAGGAAGGAAGGAAGGAAGGAAGGAAGGAAGGAAGGAAGGAAGGAAGGAAGGAAGGCTTAATACTTTATGGGTGCAGGGTCGCATGAATTGAGAGTGGTTTAGACAGTAGGAATAATAATTAGTCTCTGGGGCCCAGGAGGCCCAGCTAAACAATGGATGGAAAGAAAAGCTTGGTATCCAGGTGGGGAAATGAAAGAGAGTGAGCACATGAATGAAGAGTCAGTCAGGGACCAATGAATTAGTGCAAAAGTCAGCAGGATTCTGTCACACTGCTTCTCCTTTTGTGTTTCTGATTCCTCTCTCTCTGACTCCTTCAGCTCTCCTTCCTCCCACTTATTCCCTCTGGCTGTCTCCCAAAGTTCAGTTCTTGCCCCCCACCTATTTCCCTTTGTCCTCTCTCCTTTAAGGGAGTTCATGTATTTCCCTGATTTTGGCTATTCTTTGTATACAAATTACTCTAATACATTCAATATCAGCACTGACTAACCCCAAACTTATTTTCATTTCCTGTATTCTAGTTCCAGTTGCCTACAAGATATTTTCCCCCCTAGGTTTCCTACTGTCCCCTGAAATTTAACACGTCAAAATTGTAATTATTCTTCCTTCTCATTTGCCTTACCCTTTCCAAAACAAAAATTCCTCCTGGCTTCGCCGTTACCACCAATGGCACCATTAATTTTTAAGTGTCTCACCCTTGCAGCTGTGAAATGTTTTTGATTCTTCTCAAATCTTTATATTACACTTAGTAATGCTGCCATATCTTTCTAATCCTTTCTCTGCAGAACTCCTTGGGTTTTAATTAATTAATTAATTTCCAAAATCACATTAAGTAATACACAGGTTATCACAATATCTTCGTAAATAACTTCCCTGCTCAAGCTTCTTTTTGCAGTAGTGCATCCCTCATACAGATAAAACATTCAAATCATGTTACTATAGTTTTCTGAACCCCTTTGGTTTGCTGACTTATTCAAGCCACTCTTTAGCCTAGAATTTAGTACCTTACCTCAGCTATCTCTCTGATTATCGAGAATGTCGAATCACAGAAATTGCATACAGGAAAGGATCTTTAAGTTGGAGATTCACACAGGCATTTACTAATAGAATACATTTCTAGATATCTAGAACTAGGCATCAAAGTCACCTAGAAATACGTATTAGTTGAAGAGGTGAGAGCAAATAAGGCACTAGAGAGAGGTACAATATGATTAAATAAAAGTTCCAAGGGTAAAATCTTGAGTGATACAAATCTTTTTAAGGAGATGAGGGAAGAAGACCAGTACAAGAGATTTTTAAAAGCAATCACAGAAGATGGATAGAAATCATTTAATTAATGCCTATTCTATAGGAGGTGTTTTACATCCATTTTCTTTAATCCTTACCAACTCCTGGCAAGGTCGACATTATCAATTCCCTTTTCAAAAAAAAAAATCATGGCTCAAAAAGTTACATAGTGGCAGGGCCAGGATTTTAATCCAAATCCACATCAATTTTGCACACTACAATGGGATCAATAATAAAAAGGCCCTAGAAATATATTTTTGGATTTAGTGAGAAAAAGGACATTAGTAACCATCCAGTGTTCAATTTCTATACAGAAAAGAAAGTAGGAGTCAAATTGTACATAGGATGAGACAGAAAAAGCATCGTGACTCTTTTAAGAAATTTGATAGGAAAGAGAGATGAAGCTGTAGTTTGAGTCTGTAGTAGGTTTAAAGGAAGCAATTATATGGTAAGAGAGGCCTGCGTATACTTGTCTCCAGAAGGGAAGGAGCCAGTTGAAAGAGAGGCTTTGAAAATTCAGACAAGAAAGGGGACACAGAGTGGGAAGAGATGGTGATACAAAGCACAGGCAGAAAGAAGTCAGCCTTGGCAAAAAGAGAATGTTTAATATGTTTTCTGTTGCTCTCACAGAATACCCATGACTGGGTGATTTATACAGAAAATAAATCTGTTTCTCACAGTTCTGAGACTGGGAAGCCCAAATGTATGGTATTGGCATCTGGTTAAAGCCTTCTTGTTATATTATCCCATGAAGGAGGATGAGAGGGCAAGCAAGTATGTGCCAAAAGAGAAATGTGGAGGGACTAGGCTTACTTTATAACAACCCACCCTCACAGTTATTAACTAACTCCCAAGATAATGGCATTAACTCACTCATGAAGGCGGAGCCCCCCTTGACTTAGTGTCACCTTTACAAGGCTTTTTTCCCCCTGCACATTCTCTTCCACTTGCTCTTCCTCAGTTAGGTGCTGAGCACATGTCAGAACATTTTGAATTACTCATGAGTGAATGTTCCTGAAAGGAAAATCTGGCAAGGTTATGACTAGAGAGTAAAAGACAGAAATAAGATAGGAATAACTGGCTGAGAGTTGAAGAATTTTGCTCTGAAACCAATGAGTGGGAAAAAAGGAAGAAGGAGAAAGGAAAAAAGAGGAATCTGAAAGGAAAAAAAATGATGGGAAAGAACTCAAAGGATATGCATTAGTAGAGGACTAAAGTTTAAGGAGACTCTCACAGCCCTGTGTGAGAAGTACTAGCACCGAACACTCCTTTTTCTCACACACATACATATAAATTATATACAGTTACACACTCACAGGGCTAAATTACAATTTGCACAAACTCCACCTTTCACACAAATGTCCACACAAATTTTGTCACAATAGTTGTACTACACATGCCCATATCTATATATAAAGACTCAAATCTCAGACACTCACCCCTGACACAAACACATTTATTGAGATACCTTAACACACATTCAGGTATCTACCATGCCCACAGACACACAGTCAGATTGCTTTATATCTGCTACTATACACACAACCCCTGTAAATCCTTTTCCCTTCTATAACTACTCATAGATAGACAGACATAGATCTGTGCACAGATACACAAATACACATAGCCACATGATTCAGCTTTAGAATAGCCCATTTCCACTCCCATCTCCTGTTTTCCTGTTTACCACCTAAAACGGAAGAAAGCTCACCATCCTACAGAGAATAACTATTAAATAAATAGAGACCAGACAAAGCATTTGTTGTACATTACTGTTGTCAGTAATTTTAATAACCAGATCAACAAGGCACTGTTACAACAGACCATCTGCAGTGACTTGGAAAACACTGTTGTAAAGAACAGGATTTTACCCTTGAATATGAAAAGGGGTCTGTTAACAGATTTACATGTAAATAAGGGAAATATCAGCCTATTTAAGGATCAGTGAGGGCTTTAACCAAGCTGCATTTATATTTAAATAATGCTAATAACAAATTATTCCTGTCTCTTTGCTAAAGCACTTGAGTCTTTTAAATTCCCTCTCAATTAGGATATGATTGGATACATTTGAAAGTAATACAATCACATTTCTTTCAAAATGTTCTATCACTTTATTACATAGATTTTTCATTAACTGAGACTGATCTTAACTCCTCCCTTTTTCCTATCTCAATCTCACCCCACAATTAAGATGAATTAGGGCAGTTTCAGTGTAGGTTAAGTTTTTTCTCCTTTTCTGCCTTGTATTAGAAGGAAGTAAGGGAAAGGGTGGAATGTCAACATCGAGGCCCAGGGGAGAAATCTGGGAGGTCTGAGCAGGTGAATCACAAAGAAGAAAAACAGGAGGGAGATTAAGAAGGAAGGGAGGAGAGAATGGGAGAGAGGCACAGAGAAGGCAAATGCAAATACTATGACTCAACAAGAAGGAAATACAGAGAAAGAAGCTGAGAGGGAAAGGGGGTAGGAACCTGAAGTGGAAGGAGGCAGGGAAACTTAGAAGGGGCCCAAGGAGGGAGAATCAGGAAACCCAATCCACGATGTGATGAGCAGGGGTTGTAAGAGGAAATGTCTGGGAAGGCAGCAAGGACTAGAATTCTGAACCAGTCTACATGTTAAATACTACATACCCCAAGGAATTACACACACACACACTCACAGTTTTCTCTAATTTGTTTGATTCAGTTAAAATATGATAGACCGAAGAATAGAACGTGCTTCCCTCACGATTTTGTCCAAGAACAAGTGTGCACAGAAATACAGCACAGAAATACTTACCCACCTTTCTAGAGGGTCAGAAAGCATTCTGTTATTTTGAGCAGACTTATAACCATCCCAACAGAGTTGTCTATGACTTTATATACTTTATTTTAGTTTCCCAACATTACTGTAATTACTTAGGCACTACCTCGCTGATAGATTTTTTTTCTTTCCCACAAACCCCCTGTAACCTCCTCTCCAAATTATTTTCAATCACTCACTCCTACTCCACCCTTACTCCGGCCTCACAGAAATTGCGGCTGCTGTACAAGCAGCTTGAGGGTGTATCGGGGACCAGCTATGGAGTAGCTTTCAATGTGAAAGATTCTTGGGGTCACTGTGGAAGCAGATGAGAAAGACAGCAGTATGGAACTACTCGCTCTCTGACCCCTGGGCTGAGATGGGGCAGCTACTTACCTCACTAACATTTGCAATTTTTCCTGAGGCTCCCAAAGGGCAATCTGGCTCTTCAGTTCATAATTCCTTCTGCTGAAGACCTTGTGGGCAAGCTGTCAGGACTTAGATTGAACAGCATTGTATTGATTTAGTCATTCTAAGTCTTACTCAAAAGTGCTCTTTCTGAAAATGAATCAGTGAGTTAAGATAAAGTCCAGAGTGCTCAAGTCTCATCTACCTCTTGATAAAATCCTGTTCTACTCTTGAAACTATTGACTTCCTTCCTCAGGGAGTGGAAAGTAGGGTACACTTTTGTGCTTATCTTATTGTCTTATAGCCTGACCACTGGTCCTTACATTTTCTTTGTCATTTACCCCAAAAGGTCTTGTAAGCCCACTGACAATAGTTGTTCATGAAGAAGGTAGGGACGCCGTTATGAGATGAGCACTTCCCTGTCTGGATGCCAGTTTGAACCCTCAACCTCCTTGGAATCCCTGCAAATCCTCTAGATGGACAAAGGGAGAAATAAAAAAGCAAATATTGCCTGGCACAGTGGCTCACGCCTGTAATCCCAGCACTTGGGGAGGCAGAGGCGAGAGGATTGCCTGAGTCCAGGAGTTCAAGACCAGCCTGGCCAACTTGGTGAGACTTTGTCTCTATAATAAATCAAAAAAATTGCTGGCATGATAGTGTGTGCCTATGGTTCCAGCTACTTCAAAGGCTGAGGTGGAAAGATCGCCTAAGCTCAGCAGGTTGAGGCTACAGTGGCTGTGAGCATGCCACTGCACTCCAGCCTTGGCGAAATAGTGAGACTCCGACTCAAAAAAAAAGTTAATATTATTCTAACTAGGGCAATAACTTAATAACCCCAAGACTTGGTCCTCAGGATGGAGCAGGCTTCCACATGCCAAGTACTTTAGGCTGTATGAGTGGCACCTTCTGCTGCCTGGCATACAAGGCATGTAGAGGTAAGCCAAGCTACACGTAAAAGACTTTCCCAGGTGACATCTCTCCCACCCTACCTCCAAAACCCTTTATTCTAAGAACTAATTTTTTCAACACTCACATATTTATTATGCAAAGAGTTTTCCAACATGCACATGTATATTTTCTCTTTGATGTCAAGGGCAACCTCTAAGACAACTCTTTGTTTCTAAGAAGATTCCTCACCTAGCCCTCGTTTTTATTTATTTATTTTTTAGTCCTGGTAAAGATGTTCTGAACATAACTCTTTCAGAGTTATGAGGTGCCATCTCATCTTCCAGGGAGCTAAACAAGGGAGCCAAAGAATTCGGAACTGCATCTTCAACTGCGGATTAAGAGAAAGAGGTGAGGAAGAAAAGATTCTTGGGCATGAATGAGAAGATAAAAACTGTGAAAACTCTAGATCAGAAGCATCTCTGGTGACAGAGATAAATGTGCACAAACCTACAAGGTAAGGGAAAAAAACCATACACATGTCTCTTTTTTAAAGTTTATTTAAAAGAATATTGCCCTAGAGACTTCCTGTATACTGAGAGTGCTGAATGCTGTCAGCACTGGCACCAGAGTAGCAGATGAACAAGATAAAATTCCCAGGGAATAACAGATGCCTCTAGTTTACATGAAACCCCTGGAAAAATCAGGTTTGGAGGAAGCAAGACAATGGAACCTGAGAAAGTTGATGACATTGTTATTTGAAAGAACTCACAACAAATTCCATTCCTTAGTATCTTCATACCTCAGCAGGGCAGGGATTAGGGTAATTCAGGAGAAACCCCTAGGGGGCAAAATGTAAAAAGACATGCACTCTCAGGGTGGTGCCATTGTTATCCCTGCACCTGCATAACCCTGAGAGTGAGTGCTTCCTTGTATTTTGCACTCTAGCTGCCTCACTCGCCTCATCCTATTCCTGACTCTGCATCTCAGTCTAAAAACAAACTCCATCAGGCCATATCTGGACAGTGAAAACCAGAAGAAAGTCCATCACCTCATACACATCTAATTGCATTCTGTGGCTTGTGAAAGCAAAGGAACTTCAAAAAAACACTCGGGTCATATAACCGATAATTAAGATAAGGCACATATTTATGAGGATGCTATTTATTTTACATTTTATTATTTCTTAAAGTGGGGAATACTTGCGTTTCTAAAGCAAACCATTTTATTTTTGGTCATTCCTATTAGAAACATCTTCCATCAACGAGTAGTAACTTTCCCTTCTCCAAGGCTTCGATTGATAGCTCTTCAATCTAATATAAAGCCTAACCCATTTTCTACAGAACATTTCTTTGTTACTTGAAAATAAGTAAAATATTCATGCATCCCCACATGTACATAGAGTTACCATTTATTCAATACACATCTACTTAGCTCCAAGGACCGTGTACTAAAAGTCAATCCACATGCATTATGCATTATCTCATTTATTCTTACAGTAATCTTATGAGGTAAGTGCTATTACTAACCTCATTTTAGTGGTAAAGAAACTAAAACTCTGAGGGCAAAGACTGTGCCTGTTTATGTCACCATTATATCTCCACAACCACCATATGATCCAGCAATCCCACTGCTGAGTATGTATCTATAAGAAAGCAAATCAGTGTATTAAAGAGATATCTGCACTTCTATGTTTATTGCAGCACAATACAAAGATATGGACTCAACCCAAGTGTTTATCAATGGATGAACTGGTAAAGAAAATATGGTATATATACACAATAGAGCATTACTCAGTCATAAAAAGAATGAAATCCTGCCATTTGCAACAACATGAATGGAACTGGAGGACATCACGTTAAGTGAACTAAATCAGGCACAGAAAGACAAATATCAAATATTCTCACGCATATGTAGAAAAAAAAAGTTGATCTCATGTAGATAGAGAGTAGAATGATAGTTACCAGAGGCTGGGAAGGGTAGAATTGGGGGATAGATAAGGACTGGTTAATGGATACAAAAAATACATTTAGAAGGAATAAAATCTAATGTTTGGTAGCTCAAAAGGGTAACTATAATTATTGATAATTTATTGTATACTTCAAAACAACTAGAAAAGTAGAATTGAAATGTTCCTAATAAAGACATGATAAATAATTGAGATGATGAATATTCTGTCTACTCAGATTTGATCATTATACATTGTATGCTTGTATCAAAATTTCGCACAAGCCGGGCTCAGTGGCTCAGCCTGTAATCCCATGCCTTTGGGAGGCTGAGGTGAGTGGATTGCCTGAGCCCGCGGGTTCGAGACCCGCCTGGGCAGCGAGACCTCATCTCTACAATAAATCAAAAAATCAGTCGGGCGTGGTAGCACATGCCTGTAGTTCCGGCTACTCGGAAGGCTGAGACAGAAGGATCACCGGAGCCCAGCAGGTCGAGGCTGCGGTGGCCGGGAGCAGCCATTGCACTCCAGTCTGGGTGACAGAGTGAGACTCCAACTCAAAAAAAAAAAAAAAAAAAATTTCACACGTACCCTATAAACATACATGGTTATTATGTATCCATAAAAATTTTTAAAAATAAATTAAATTAACTGGGAAAATAAAAATAAAATTTAACTACTATCAGGGCATTGTTTTAGAGGTAGTGGATACAAATCCTTAGTCGCTAAAACAGAAGGGCTGGAAATGTTGTCTTAGCTTTGAGTTCACTATATGCTATAAGAACCTAAAGCTTCTTTGTTTTCTTTTTAATAATGTTGCCTTCATTTTTGTAGATGCTTTTCATCTTTCCTGACAATGTAGATTCCAGAGAGATATTTTATACAATCTTTACTTTCTCCTCAGAATGGCAGCTTTATGGCTTTTGGTAGCTATATAGCTAGTGCTTAACTCCAACAAAAAGTATACTTGCTGCAAGGTACTAGAGAAGCCTCTTAAAAATTTCTTCTCTTATTTTGGATGTAGATTACATGTGTATTATCATCTTTTTATGGGACTCACTAATAACCAATGGATTAAACATTAATATATCCCATTTTCTGTTGCCTTGGTAATATGAGCTTCTTTTTAGTACTTTGCAGAAAAAAGAATGTTTTGAAAATAAGTATTTAAATTACATACATAAACACACAAATAGCATACAATTTTATACAAAAGTTTTATAAACGCATAGCAAGCTACATTGCTGAGGTAGTTAGCCTACTATCACTGGTGATATTGAAGCTAAGGCTGAATGACCACTTGTAAAGGGTATTGTGGAGATTCCTACATTGAGTTGGAGGCTACTCTAGATAAACCCAAAAGTTTTTTCCAAGTCTAAGATTTCATGTTCAAAAACAAATTCTCAGAAGGTGTACCCTATACTATATGACCCAAAATGGAAATCCTAGGGCCTGGGAGCCTTCTATACAGGTTGTGACTATCTGGCATTTTTGGTATCTGTGGTACACACTCTGAAATCTGGAATAGTTTTAAGACAACTTGAGGACTGCAGTATTGCCTATAGTGGCCTAGGTAGGCAGCATCTTCTATTCCCCACTATATTTAATACCAGGCATGTACATGTTAGGAATGAAATGAATCTTGTTGTATTTGAATTGTCAGATCCAAAACTGTCACAAAGTACCTGCTTTTTGCCCTTCCTGAAATTAATGGCATCATGGTGATGCCACTTATTGACCCGGATATATCCAGTGGTCCAGGAAATATGCATATAGATCCCCCTCTATCAGGACATTCCTTTGCGTAGCATGGATTCAGAGTTTTCTAGAGGAAAATGTCACGGAGGAAACCACACACGTGCTTCCATCCAACCTCCACATATATTTCCTAACCTACTTGCAGTAAAATAAAATTCAAATGTGTATTAAAGGTAGTATTAAATGTGGAAAATAAAGTTAAAGTACGTATGTTGAAAGTGGGAAGGAGCAGCCCAGTTGTTTTACTTTGTAGATAATTGGAGATTTTATTAGGTAATCGTTTGTATAATGCTCTCAAAGTTTGTGACTTCTTCTCTCTCACCACCAATCCCCTTGGATAAGTAGGCAAAAACAGTTTGAATTCATAGTATCCCCTGAAAAACTCTGTCTCAAATTTGTTATTGATGCTTTGTTTAGTCCCTAAGAGGTTGAGATTCTCCTAGGTAACATTCAAAGTTATATCATTTACCAGTAAACATAGTGATAACTGCAGTTCTTTTAGATGGTATGTGGCCTGGTGGGCAATTAGAAAGAGAATAGAGAAAATGAATGGGCATGTAAATAAGCGAATAGAGTGTATTGGAAAGCATGACTCAGCAGGTAGATGGTGGAGTATGGTGTTGGTATCTTAGAAAGGTCTCCCTTTCCCTACGTAAATTAGGAAGCAATTATGAAATAAAACAAAACAATAAGCCTTTGTCACTGATAAAGACTAGGTTGAAGGATGTATCTATTATTACTGGTCAAGAGGATTTCTTAACACTGAATCTCAGAATTAACAATGATATCCACCCAGACAATGTTGAATGGGAGCATGGAATGCATGGGGAGTCCTTTCCTTACAAGAGCAAAAGAAGAGCAAAAGAGAATGTGGATCATTACTCAAAAGAAGCTCAGGGGGTGGAGGATACTCAAAAACAGTTTTTGTTCCTTAGCTCATTGATTATGTCACTCCACTTCTCATAGGAAGGAGTAGTAAAGGGTGAAGAGAGGCCATGTGTGTTAAATTGATGGTGATCCAGCCACAGAGTAGGGAACACTAGCAGTGGAGAAAAAGCATTTCATTCCCATTCACTCCAAAGGTAGCTTTTAGGGAAAAAAAATAAGTGATTAGAAAAGTGTCTATTAAATATTAGCCATTTTCAGTGCTAAGTGACATGTTACTTAGATGATCTCTTAGCAAGATCTACAGTGTGCTATTACTTGAACCTACTTACCTGAATCCAGTTAGCTCAGTAAAATCTTCAGAGCTATACACCACAGTGATGAAAAAATAAAATTCTGATCACATTTAAATATTCTCTATGATAATAAAATTAACCTTATCTCAGGTAATTTTAGCACATAAATTTTGATTTTTTTTGGCAAAAAAACAAGAGTTTCAAGGCCTAGAGTGGAAATAAGACTTTAATATACACAGAAAGTGGCTGCCAGCAGTATTGTACTCCAAATTTCTAAGAATTTGTAAAATTAATAGCTGAATTCATCTGAGACTGACAAATACATGAGTAGAGCAAGTTGTTTCTTGGATTTTATGACTGCAGCCATCTATCCTAAAGGTTGGTAGTGTATTAATAGCCTATCCTAGAGGTTTACTGTCCTAGAGGTTTTGATAGGAAATTAATAATTTTCATTATTCTAGAAGGCAGTCACACCAACAAAACAAAACTTGATAATCTTGTCTAACAATCATTATTTATAGATGGGCAAATTTGGTATTTGGCTTAAAATTACAGAAAAGTAAATTAGAAAGATTGCAAACAACAGTCAGCATTTTGGGAGGCTAATGTAGGAGGATTGCTTGGACCCAGGAACTGGAGACCAACCTAGACAACATAGCAAGAACGTGTCCCTGCAAAAAAATTAAAAAAATTAGCTGGGAATTTTAGTGCGCATTCCTGCTACTTGGAAGGCTGAGGCGGAAGGATTGCCTGAGTTCAGTAGGTCCAGGCTGCAATAAGATCCTGTCAGTCACAGCACTCCGACCTGGGTGACAAGGTAAGATCCCCACTTTAAAAAAAGAAAAAAAGAAAAGAAAGATTGCAAGGAACACAATAAATATTAAATAATATTGCATGGTTTATGAGACAATCTCTATCAGCATTTTTAAGATGGATTCTGACTGGAAGCTATTGCTTTTAGCATGGTTATTTTCAAATTTAAAATTAAAAACATGTTTTAAAATTCCCACATTCAATTATCACTTGCATTATTTCTCTGCAGATTTTTTAAAACTGCATGCAAGCCGGGCCCGGTGGCTCAGCCTGTAATCCCCCGCCTTTGGGAGGCTGAGGTGAGTGGATTGCCTGAGCCCGCGGGTTCGAGACCCGCCTGGGCAGCGAGACCTCATCTCTACAATAAATCAAAAAATAAGCTGGGCGTGGTAGCGCACGCCTGTAATTCCGGCTACTCGGAAGGCTGAGGTGGAGGGATCGCGGGAGCCCAGCAGGTCGAGGCTGCGCTGGCCCGGAGCGGCCACTGCACTCCAGTCTGGGCGACAGAGTGAGACTCCAACTCAAAAACAAAAACAAAAACAAAAAACTGCATGCAATGTAAACCTGATTTGTCTAGAGACAAAATTCATATTGATATCAGGCAGAGACTAGTTTATGATTAGAACATACCCAACACATGCCATGCCCCAGTTTGATCCTCTCCACAATGACTATGCCTCCTTCCTCTTAGATTAGGTCAAGCTTACAAATGAAATGCATGGAAAAGATGGCTGGGAATTTTCTTTTTATAGCTATACAAACTATAGTAAAAACAAACCATTGATGAGAGAAATAATTAACATGACTGTCAGTTGAAATGGAGTTACATTCTTTCAATCCCGCCAACACCCATGAGGAAAACCAACAGCCAAAATAAATAATAGTTCTTTCCGAAATCACCACACTGTCTTCCAAAGAGATTGTACTAGTTTGCATTCCCACCAGCAGTGTAGAAATCTTCCTTTTTCTCCACATCCTCGCCAGCATCTGTTGTTGTTTGTTTTATTAATGATGGCCATTCTTACAGGGGTTAGATGGTGTACCCCACATCTTTTTAATAAAAATTAAAACAAACAACCAAACAACTCCCCCCAAAAAATAAATAAATAAATAATAGGGTTACAAAATGTTAGTTTTAATCTTGTTAATAAACAGCTGATTTTGGGCTGGGATTGGTGGCTCAGTCTGTAATCCCAGCACTTTGGGAGGCTGAGGCGAGTGGACTGCCTGAATCCACGAGTTCGAGACCTGCTCGGGCAACTTGGCAAGACCTCGTCTCTACAATAAATCAAAAATTAGCCAGGCGTGGCAGCGCGTGCCTGTAGTTCCAGCTACTTGGAAGGCTGAGGAGGAAAAATCGCTGGAGCCCGGCAGGTCGAGGCTGCGGTGGCCGGGAGCGTGCCACTGCACTCCAGTCTGGGTGACAGTGAGACTCCAACTCAAAAAAAATAAATAAAGCAGCTGATTTTAATATTTTAAAAGACTAATTACTGTCAAATTGACAATATCTATTTTCCAGAGTTTTTAGAACAATCGAATCAAAATTGAGTGTAAAGGTTGAAACTGAAAGCAAATGATATTGTCCTTCCGTGCAGGTAGATATGTGGTTTTATGTGTATTATGATTTTCTGGACCCAATAAATATATTTCACCCTCTGATGACTAAAATTCACTCTTTCTTTGGTTTCAAAAACTCCCTCTTTGGCCTTTTACTTTCCATTATTCTATAAAGGAAACCAATATTTATTGAACCCTGACAGTTCCAGACAATATATGGGTTGCTGGGGTTACAAAGATAAATAAGAGCCATTTCTCGCCCTCAGGTAGTAAAAATACTCTTCAGAGGAGTATCATTAAATCCCTAACACCTAAGTGAGAATTAGTTTTATTGATCTCTTCCTGCAAGAGATACTGAGGGATTAAAAAGGTTGTTGGAGGACAGTGATGCCCTGGATTTAAAAAGACAAAGAAAGAAAGCATTTTGAAAGGGAAATTTGGAAGACACTTCTACAAGCATTAATGCAAGCCTTTCGTCAAAGTCACTAATCTCTTTCAGTTTTTTCAGGAATATTTCACAAAAGCATGAGATAAAACAGTAATTATGTAAAATTCTTAGTTGCTCCAGTAATATAAACTCCTATTTCTTTCAACTACTGGCTGGAAGCAGGTTCTATGGTCACATTTCAATTATCAGTAAAAATGAGATTGGGGTACAGTGAAGACAGCCCTTGCTTTGGAGGTAGAAAGGCATAGGTTTCAATTCTGACTTTGTCATTTACTATCAGTGTGATCTGAACCTCTTAATGGCCCTTAACCTGTTTCCTCATCTATAAAATGAGGATTATGATAATATATGCAAAGCAATAAACACAATGCCTACTCACAGTAGGTGTTTTATAAGTATTGTGTCCTTTTCACTACATTAATAACATGGAATAACTGTTCTCAGTATGTAGTCTGGGGATCCTTACAGGTCTAATACCTTCACAGGGTATCCATAAGATAAAAACTATTTTGATAATAATACTAAAATATTATTTTGCTTATCTATATTCATCCTGTTATAAGTTTATAGTGGAGTGGAATATCACAACAGATTAAATGCAGGAGCAGATATAAAAATTTGGCTGTCTTCTTTGAAGCCAGCCATTAATAAAAACGTAAAACATCACTCTTCTATCACTTTTTTTATTTCTGAAAATCTAGGGTTTTTTTTTAACAAATACATATATTATTTTAACATATAATGGATAGATTATTGTTCATCTTAAATAAATTAAGAAACAAATATAACATTTCTCAGTTTTAGTTCCTGATATTGTCATATTTATAGATGTAATTCACATAAACAAAAACTGTTTAAGCTCTCACGTTTATGAACCACTGGAGATAGATCAGTGAAATCCCTAATATGCCCCCCCAAATCTAATTTCGGACATGGATTTTCTTATATTTACCTCTACATTTTTCATAATTAACAAATATCAGCTGATTTAAGGTTTAACCCATTCTCATTTTAGCCTCTATCATTTTCTAGTGGAAGTATAAATATGCCAGGAACCAGCCAAAATGTGGGCAAAAGAGGAAGCATAGGGTTTGGAAATTTCACCAAGTAGTTAGTCAGCTGTGAATAATTGTTAGCTAGAATGATTTAAGGATATCTTACAGTGTGTTTTGTTAAAGTGAGATTTATTTAGATACAGTAAAATTCACTCTTTTTGTGTATACTTCTGTGAATTAAAAAAAATGCACACAGCCATGTAACCATAACCATGATCCAAAAAGTTCCCTTGTGTTCCTTTGTAGTCAACCCTTCCCCTCTCCCCTCCCACCAGTCACTGGCAATCACTGGTCTGATTTCTGTCTTTATGTTTTCTTTTTCTTTTTCAGAATGTTTTATAAATGGAATAAAACTGTATGTAGCCTTTTGAGTTTGGTTTCTTTCACTTAGCAATAAACACTTGAAATTCATCGATGTTGTTGCATGTATCAATAGTTTGCTCCTTTTTATTAATGAATTGTGTTCCATTGTATGGCTGGATGAATCTGAGTTTGTTAATCCATTAATTAGCTGATGGTCATTTAGATTGATTCTACTTTGGGGCTATTACGAATAGAGCTGTTATAAACCCTTATATATAGGTTGAAGTGTGAGGGGAGCCTCTGCAAGGTGTTGGTGTTGTGAGGCTGAGAGAAAAAAAAAAAAACACTTGCATACAGGTTTTTGTATGGACATATGTATTCCTTTCCTTTGAATAAACACCTACTAAGAAATATCCAAATTGTTTCCAAAGTGGTTATACCAATGACTTTTCCATGATGCATGTTTCTGATAAAGATATTATGACCTCAATAATAAGAAAATCTACCTCTCATTGGAGAGTTTTATTGTAATTTTATTTTTTTTTAAATATTTTTTCTTCTTAATTTCATATACCTAGTACCTGGAACAGTAAAGAACAGCTATTGGGAGGTATAAATGCATTTTGCTTCTCATTTTAAATTTAATTCTGAGGAGCTAAGTAAAAAAACTCACAGAATAGCTAGCTCTGCTTTTCAATTTGTGTTCATTACAGAAATGTTATTTGCATTTAATTGCCCATTAGGAAATATGAGTTTATGCATGCTGGGTGGTGCTCTCATAATAAAATTCATAAAATATTTGCTGTTTCTCTTTTGTCTGACATTCACCATAAAATATAAATCAAAACCTGGAGAAAAATATCCCCTTTTCCCTTCCCAAAAGGGTAGTGAACACAGGAGAGTTATTTCCTATCTAAAATCATAAACCTAACAATGTGGTCATATTCAAGATTTTTAGTAAAACATTACTGTGCCGGTTAGAATCAATATTTGGATAGTGGACTTGTAGTTTCCTTCTTTCTTATGTCACTACTGCACATAGCCAAAAGAGATCATTTGTAGGATAGGAGACTAGAGACTTGAAGAAAGGCAAAATGTTTAGCATTTATTTTTTTCTATCAATAACTGGAATTGTGCCTTCTTGCTATGCTACTAGAAGAGAGATACTCAGGATCTCATAAACTGCCTCTAGTTACAGATACCTGTATTCGAATATTGGATTCCAAGAAATACTATAGGACATACAGCAGCCAACTGTGAGTCTTCATAATCATATAATGATGGGTATCACTCATAAGAGAAATTGTCTTTTGAATGTCCATGATGAGATTATAATTACTTAGTTATTAGAATAACGGTCAGTGTTCAAGTGAGTGCATTTAGATATATTAAATGAAATCTGAGCTCTGAAAATATTTATGTAGGTGAAATTTCTGCTTTAAAATAGTTGATTCCAACTCTATTCTTAGTTGCTTTGGCAGATATAGACCTATCTCTATAAACTGCTAAAAACCCAGACATTAGTCATTTCTAAGATACTGCTAAGCTTTGAAAGCTTTCAGCCAAGACTCAGATGGCTATCCTTACCAATTTTTTTTTTTTAATTATAGAGACAAGGTCTCACCAAGTTGCCCAGGCGGGTCTCGAACTCGCGGGCTCAGGCAATCCTATCCTTACCAATTTTGTATGGTATATCAGTTGAGGTGCTAAAGGAAATGAGGGAGGTAGATTTTGATGCCCACTAAGGCTAAAGACAAAATTGTAGAGTGTACTAAGTCAATTTCAATTATTCTTACTTCTTTTGCTGCTCCCCTTTCTCACTTCCAGCTAGCCTTTCTCTACCACTGTCCAGGGACTTTGTGGTGCCACACAGACTCTGTAAGTTCAAAACAACCCAGGATGCCCTCCCTAAAAGAGATAAACTAAAAATAGTCTCCCTTCTCACTCCTTTCTCTCCTCAAGTTTTTGTTCTCTTAGCTGACTAGCCAAAAGAAAATCATTCTGGTTACTGGATAAAATTATTTATATTAAGGTGTGAATGACTGATAAACTTGATCCCAAGTTTCCTTTCTGCTCCATCACCATGAATTGTCTAAGTCTTTGGAACATCTTCTGTCAGCAGCCTTCTCATATAGCTTATTATAGATTCTGATTACTGCAGTTTTCTTGCTCCTTTGGACTTCTAGGCACCCCGCTGTTCCTAGTCATAGGGTCCTGCACCATCCTTTGTTGGATTCCTGTAACCCTATCCACACTTTTGTTAATAATATGTTTAGTTTTCTTTTCTTTTCTTTTTTTTTTTTTTGAGTTGGAGTCTCGCTCTGTCACCCAGATTGGAGTGCAGAGGCTGCTCCTGGCCACTGCAGTCTCGACCTGCTGGGCTCCAGTGATTCTTCCAAGTAGCTGGAACTACAGGTGCGTGCTACTAGCCCGGCTAATTTTTGATTTATTGTAGAGCTGAGGTCTCGCCAAGTTGCCCAGGCGGGTCTCGAACCCGTGGGCTCAGGCAATCCACTCACCTCAGCCTCCCAAAGTGCTGGGATTACAGGCTGAGCCACCAAGCCTGGCCCACAGCTACTATTTTTAAAATATTCTTTCAACCCCATTCTCTTTCTCTTTTCCTTCTGATATTCTGATGGTACGAATTTGGATCTTTTGTCATTGTCCCACAGGTCTCTGAGGCTCTGTTACTTTCTTTCCTTTTTTTTTCTTTTTAGTTTATTTTCTCTCTATCATTCAGACTGGATAATTTCTATCTATCTTCAAGTTCACTGATGGTATCCTATTTTTTTTTTTTTTTTTTGAGTTGGAGTCTCACTCTGTCGCCCAGACTGAAGTGCACTGGCCGCTCCTGGCCACCTCAGCCTCGACCTGCTGGGGCTCCGCCGATCCTTCCACCTCATTCTTCCAAGTAGTTGGAACTACAGGCGCGCGCTACCACGCCCGGCTAATTTTTTGATTTATTGTAGAGATGAGGTCTCACCAAGTTGCCCAGGCGGGTCTCGAACCCGCGGGCTCAGGCAATCCACTCACCTCAGCCTCCCCAGGCGCAGAATTACAGGCTGAGCCACCGACCCCGGCTGGTATCCTCTTTCATATCCACACTACTAATGAGCTCATCCAATGAGTTCTCCTGAGAAGAGAGTTTCAGACCCAGGATATGACCACATTTTATGGTATGATCCTCCTTGCTGGTGGCACCCGTCTGTCTAGCTGCATCTGGGAAGTTGAAGGAAGTCTCTGACTTGTGGAGACAAAAAAGACTTTCTGAGACAGGTCACTTGTGGTGGTGGGCCTTCACTTGCTTGTGCCTGCCACTTTCAGTATTTCTTATTAGTGCACTAAAGTCTCAGGTCCTTCAGAAAAGAAAGTACTTTGTCTAGCTGTCTAATGTCAACAAGACTTCCAATCAGTGAATGCTCATTGCCTTGGCTTCCAGGCTTAACTAGTCTTATTGGTGGGACTTCTGCTCAATTAAAGGAGGATGAGACGACTTAGAATGCCTTTTCGTGCTAGGGTGGGGGTTGGGAAATTTGGGCCCTGGTCACCTTCTTTTGTTGGGTAGTGGCATATGAGATGCATTGCCACTGTGTTATTCCTCCAGTGTTGGGTTCCAAACCAATTCACCGTCCTCTTCCCATAATTCAGAGCTCTCCCCTTGCATTATTTCTTAGGATTAGAGTTGTACTTGGCAAGGAGAGATGAATCTTTTCTGTCTTATCTTCTTCATATGTCCTCACTTGTATGCTATAGATGAGGAGACTGCATCACAGAAAGGTTAAGTAAGGTACTAGTCATACAGCTAGTGAATGGCAGAAGTGGGACTTAAACCCAGGCAGCTTTTTTTTCAAAGTCCTTTCATCTTCAGATTTGAAGAGACTCATCAAATAACCAGAGAGAATATGCCCTGCACACAACTGTTTATCCTACAATATAATCTAGGAAGTGGTTGCAATTCCTTCAAAGATTGTGGTTCACATAAGAGAAATTTTGAAAGTATGGAATTGAGAAGTGTTCATCTTGATTTAATTGAACTATTCCCCCCCACCTTTCAAAGTATTCTCTACTTTGAAAAGAGTAAAGACTGGGTCGTTATAACTATGATTCCAGCAGTTGAATAATTAGTAAAGTCTGAATGACCAAGCATTAGTAAAGTCTGAATGACTTAACCTATATGAAGGGGTCTCCAAAAAAACTGGAATTATTTTTTGGAGGGGGGAGAACTTGTAGAATAGGATTCCTTCACCAAGTAAGTGTTCTAGGAACCCATTGGCTTCAGTGAACAAGCTAGTGTTGCTGTGAGAGGCTACGTTCAGCTTCAGTGAAATTTTTTTGGAGATTCTTTCAATGTATTTGCCCATTTCATGATGGGTGATTTAAGAGTGCACTTGCCCACACCATGCTGAGTATTCAGCAGTTTTTGACCAAAAACGGTATAATCTCCATGCCCTACCCTCCTTATTCATCTGATCTTGCCTGAGTAATGATTTCTTGTTTCACTGGATGAAAGAAGTACTAATATGGAAGAGGTGAAACAAAAATGATAGAAGCACTAAAAGGTATCAAGATCGACAAGTTCAAAAACTGTTAAGAGCAGTGGAAAAAGCATCTTGATAGATCTATTGCATCAAACAGAAAATACATTGAAGGTGACTGAAGTGTAAACATGTTAGAAAAAATGCACATTTTAAAATAAATACATTCTGATTTTTTTGCTCCCTCCCCTGTATCTGCTACCTGAGAATTTGGGAAAAGTATATTTTATTTGCTTTTGTCACTTTTTCTTTTTTTTTTTGAGTTGGAGTCTCACTCTGTCGCCCAGACTGGAGTGCAGTGGCCGCTCCCGGACACCGCAGCCTCAACCTGCTGGGCGCCGGCGATCCTTCCGCCTCAGCCTTCCAAGTAACCGGAATTACAGGCATGCGCTACCACGCCCAGCTGATTTTTTGATTTAGTGTAGAGATGAGGTCTCGCTGCCCAGGTGGGTCTCGAACCCTCGGGCTCAGGCAATCCACTCA
>NW_007248469.1:63612-77053 GCF_000164805.1 Carlito syrichta
CAATCCACTCACCTCAGCCTCCCAAAGGCGCGGGATTACAGGCTGAGTCACCGAGCCCGGCTTACTGTGAAATTTTTAAGTAGAAAATATTTCTGATATTCATGATAGTAATTTGTGTTTATTGTAAAAATAGAATACAGAAATTTATAAAGTTAAATATGAAGGCCTCCACTATTTTCACGTTTTAAATGAAACCTTAGTTAAATGTTGTATTTTTTTATTTTTATTTTTTTTTTTTTGAGTTGGAGTCTCACTCTGTCGCCCAGACTGGAGTACAGTGGCTGCTTCTGGCCACCGCAGCCTCGACCTGCTGGGCTCCGGTGATCCTTCCGCCTCAGCCTTCCGAGTAGCCGGAATTACAGGCATGCGCTACCACGCCCGGCTGATTTTTTGATTTATTGTAGAAATGAGGTCTCGCTGCCCAGGTGGGTCTCGAACCTGCAGGCTCAGGCAATCCACTCACCTCAGCCTCCCAAAGGCGCAGGATTACAGATTGAGTCACCTAGCCGGCTTCAATGTGGTTTTAATTTGCATTTCTCTGATGATTAGCGAGGTTGAGGAGCACTTTTTCATGTGTCTGTTGGTTGTCCATATACCTTATTTTGAGAAGTGTCTATTCATGTCTATTGCCCACTTTTTAGTGGGGCTGTTTTGTTTTTTTTTTTCTTTTGGCACGTTTGAGTTCCTTGTAGATCCTGAATGTTAAGCCTTTATCAGATATAAAGTTGGTAAATATTTTTTCCCATCTGTGGACTGTCTCCCCACTCTCTTGATCATTTCTTTTGCTTTGCAGAGACTCATCAGTTTGATGAGGTCCCACTTGTCTATCTTATCTCTATGGCATGTGCATTTGGGGTTTTGATCAAGAATTGGTTGCCAGTTTCAATTTCCATAAGAATGTCTCCTAACCCGGGCTTGGTGGCTCAGCCTGTAATCCCGCACTTTGGGAGGCTGGTGTGTGGATTGCCTGAGCCCGTGGGTTCGAGACCCACCTGGGCAACTTGGCGAGACCTCATCTCTACAATAAGTCAAAAAATTAGCTAGGAGTGGTAGCGCGCGCCTGTAATTCCGGCCACTCGGAAGGCTGAGGCAGAAGGATCGCCGGAGCCCAGCAGGTCAAGGCTGCGGTGGCCGGGAGTGGCTACTGCACTCCAGTCTGGGTGACAGAGTGAGACTCCAACTCAAAAAAAAAAAAAAAGAAAGAAAGAAAGAACGTCTCCTGCATTTTCCAAGACTCTTACAGTTTTAGGTTTTATGTTTAGGTCTTTGATCCATTTAGAGTTGATTTTTGTGTATGGTGATAGGTAGGGGTTCTGTTTCAAAGTTTTACATGTGTTCAGTCAGTTTTCTCAGCATCATTTATTGAATAGTTTCCCCTCTTCCCAGTGGTTGTTGGTGGAGGCTTTGTTGAAGATGAGTTGGTTGAGAAATTCAGGTTTCGCTTTCAGAATCTCCATTCTTTTCCATTGGTCCATATGCCTATTCTTGTGCCAATAGTAGGCTGTTTTGATTATTGTAACCTTATAGTAAAGTTTAAAGTTTGGAAGTATGATACCTCCTGCTTTGTTTCTTTTGCTGAGGATAGTTTTGGCTGTTCATGGTTGTTTATGTTTCCATATGAGTTTCTGTATTGTCATTTCCAGGTCTGAGAAGAATGTTGTTAATTTAATGGTTATTGCATGGAATCTCTAGATTGCCTTTGGTAGGATGGGCATCTTAACAATCTTGATTCTTCCTATCCATGAACATGAAATATATTTCATTTTGTTTGAGTCTTCTTGGATTTCTTTGAGCAATGCTTTGCCATTTTCATTGTAAAGGTCTTTCACTTCTCTGGCGAGGAAGATGTCGAGGTATTTCTCATTTTTTTGTGGCTATTGTGAATGAGATTGTGTTTTTTATTTGGTTCTCTGCCTGCTTGCCATTGTTGTATAAGAATGTAACTGTCTTTTGCACATTTATTTTGTACTGGGAGACTTTGTCAAAGTCCTTTATAAGTGAGAGCAGGTTTTTGATAGATTCACTCCAGCTTTCAAGGTATAGGATCAACAATGTGAGAGAGAGCTTAATTTCCTCTTTTTCTATTTGGATAACCCTGATTCCCTTCTCCTCTCTAATTGCTCTACCTAGGATATTCAACATAATGTTGAGCAAGAGGGTTGAGAGTGGGAAAAAAAAAAAAAAACTCCTGTCCTTTTGTGACAGGTTCTGTAATTGCTCCTCTCAGCTGCTCCTCTGATATCTCTTGCAGAGTTTCAGCCTCATTCACAATTTCCCCACTGTCCAGCCCAGGGAAGGAGGAGGCAATAGTGGGGGTAGGTGGGACTTTAGTCCTTCTCTCCCATTTTAGTATGGTCAAAGGATCCCCTCCAGTGGGGAGGTGTAGAAATGTCTCTTCCTCAGGTATTGGCAGGAGTGCATCCCAGCCAACCTTATCCTGGAGTGGAGTCCTCTTATTGTAACTGATGTCCAGGCTCCACCTAGGTTCATCCCTCTAAGTCGTGCCCCAGCTGTGTGGGTCAGATGTTCAGAAGATTGCACGGAAGGAAGGGGTTGAGTCAGCTCTAGACTCACCACAGATCTCTTTGGAGATCTTCCTTGTCCTTTTCTGGCCACACCCTTTGACCCACGGCTGAATCAGGGTAGGGGGTGAGGCACCTGACTCAGTACTCATCCTGTCCTATCATGATATTCCCTCTGGGTCATGATCAACCCCTGAGTAGTTAATCCACTTGTCACAGAGATTGAATCGGGTCTTTCTCTCCATGGTGAGTAAGCCAGAGCACTTTCCTGCCCAGTTTTCAAGATGGTGGCAGGGTGACTCTTTAATCTTCTCTAGTTGGGCTCTGCCTCTGGGCTCCCTCACTGTGTTCCCTCTGTAGCCCTTGCTACCTGTGTTCACCTAGGTGCTGCAGTGGTGAGGCAGAAAGTGGAGTCAGCAGTCTCTCCCAGCAGCTTCTTCCTGGGAAGAGTTTTGCTAATTAAAAAAAAAGGCTCTCAGCTTCAGCTCCCCAGGAAGCACTAGGGATTAAACAGAGCAGCTGCTTCCCCAGGAGATCCCTGGCCACTTGTTCCCGAGTCCCTACTCAGTGAGCCACTCACACGCCCACTCACTCACTGACATGTACTCAAAATTTTCCATATTCTCACTCACTCCCATTGGGACTCATTTAGTCCAACTGGCTCTGCTCCCATCTTCCCGAGAATACAGTGAATATTCTTTCATGGTAGTACACATTTTTCTTTAACTTAGTAAAGATTCACTTATTGTTAGCAGTTTATTCTACTTACTTGGCCATTAATGCACACTCTCTCATTCTTTTTTCTGCACCGTCTTAGAGTTAGTTGCACACATTATGGCCTTTCACTTTATTTATTTATTTATTTATTTATTTATTATCAGAGACTAAAAAGATCTGAGACTTGTGAATGTAAAGAGGTTAAATACACTGGCATTTGAAGACTAGACAGGAAGAAGTGAACACGTTCCACTTCAGTTGCAAACAAAACAAAGGCACTGAGGATATCAGCATGATATGCTGGTTATTTAGGGAAGAAAGGAACAGTGAAGACACTGGAATGCAAGAGGAATACTGGCTTACTTCAATTTGTCCAGAACACAGGAATATAGAGTATGTGGACAAACAGACTTGCGTTCCAATCTTGCTCTCAATTTCCTCATCTACAAAAGGGGTATAATAATGTTGACTTTGTAGCATTACTGCAAGGATGAAATAAAACCTTTATAAAACATCTAAAAGAACTCTTTTCACACAGAAGATACTGTAGTTATTCTTGCATCAGTTCCCTTCAAAGTTAGTGGAAGAATTTGAAATTAGCTCTTTAAAAATTTTTGTAGACAAAAAAGTGTATTTTATGAAGACAAAAGTGTCCAAAAAGTACTGTAATGTACAGAAAAAAGTTATTCAAGCAATCTAGGAAACAGTATAGCAACTCCTCAAATAATGTCATTTCTTTCAGTGTTGGTTTGTTATAACATTGTTAAGAAAAAGAATTGGTTCCCAGCCAGAGCCACCACCTGTGTGGAGTCTGCACATCCTCCCCACATCTACATAATTTTTCCCTGAGTATTCTGGGTTCCTCCCACATTCCAAAGCTGTGTATGTTAGGTTAATGGCATGTCTAAATGGAGTGGGTATGGGTGAATGTGGCTGTGAATGTGGGTGTATATGTGAATGTGTGTGAATGTAGGTGTGTATGTGAGTGTGTGAGTATAGGTTGACCTTTCACTTCTAAATATGTAAGTGTGCAGTTGCTAAAAAATAAGTATATTATCTTATGTAATAGTGAAGTTTCCAATTTTAGCAAATATAAATTTGTGCAATAGTTTTTCTAATCTATTGTCCTTATTAATTTATGTTAACTGATCACAAAAGATCCTGTATAGAATTGACTTTCCTTCAGTAGAGGATCCAGTCTAAGGTCAAGTGTTGCAGTTAGCTGTCATATCTCCTTTTCATCCTTTAATTAGGAATATTTCCACTGCTATTTTTGTCTTTGATGACATTGACAATTTTGAATAGTATAATCCACTTCCCCTTTTAAAATAGACTTCTCATTTCTTTCCAATATGTTATTATGATTAGATTCAGTTTATGAATTTCTTAGCACCATAGTACATAAGTGATGCTGTGTCCTTCTCTGAGTACTGTATCTCTAGGCACACATTTGCTCATCAGTTACCTTAGTGATGTTATGTATGTTCATCCCATAAAGGTGCTATTCTCCACTGTGTAATTAGTATTTTCCCCTTGAAAATGATAAGTAATCTATGAGAAGACCCATTTAGGGTATCAAAATACCCTTTCCCTCATCAAAAATTTTCCTTAATTTAAACATCAATTGATAATGACAACTTGAACCAATCATTATCATAATGATAGTAAAATGATAACTTTACAACACTATTACTTTCTTTACATCTATCAGTTGGCACTCAACATTGTAGGTAAATGAACTACCCTCTTTCTTACCAGTTTATTTAATTTATTTTTCTTTCTAGTTGTTATCAGTATGCTAATTAATTAATTGCTATTTTTCAATGTTTGATAATTAATGTTTTTTTCAATGTTTGATAATTAATGTTTTCTTTATCAATTTGTCCCAGATTTGCCTATGATAACTCCTTAACATTGTTCCCTATGTACTTTTGATACTCCCCATTAATTTTTAAGCACTTCCTTACTTTTTGGTACAAAAGCATGTACCAGACTTTTCTTGTACTTACCCTGCTCCATCTCTGAAATCAACCATTTTCCCCTGGTTCTTCTTAGCATCATTTTCATTTCAAAAACTGTATATTTTCAAATGTGCAAATATAGCATATTTTTTAAAACTACTCCTATGGCTGGATAATTTAAATTTTTGAAGTTCTCACAATTTTCTCATTATTATAATAAATACATTCAGGTGTTCTATTTGTTCCTAAAGTGCAAAGATCAGTGAGTTTTACAAAGCCCAGTGTATGTAGAAAACAAAATCCTTCAGATAAGCTATTTTTATTAGCTGATATACAAAGGAGTTTAAAGATTCTAGTTGTTATTGCCTGATGAAGGTTCTTTGTTGACTTCGAATGGAAGGGCAGAAAAGACAAGGATAACAGAGAGGGGAATGTATTTGTTTTTTGTTTTGAGTTAGAGTCTCACTCTGTCACCCAGACTGGAGTGCAGTGGCATGCTCCCAGCCACCCCAGCCTCGACCTGCCAGGCTCCGGCAATCCTTCTGCCTCAGCCTTCCAAGTATCTGGAACTACAGGTGCACGCTACCACGCCTGGTTAATTTTTTTGACTTATTGTAGAGGAGGTCTCGCCAAGTTGCCCAGGCGGGTCTCGAACCCGTGGACTCAAGCAATTCACTCACCTCAGGCTCCCAATGCACGGGATTACAAGCTAAGTCACAGAGCCCGACTAGGGGATATGTATTTGTAAAATGCTATACATCGTCATTGCAAAGCCAAATCAAAATTTGTGACCCCACATTTTAGCAACATAAGAGAATAAAAAAGCCGGGCTTGGTGGCTCAGCCTGTAATCCCGCGCCTTTGGGAGGCTGAGGTGAGTGGATTGCCTGAGCCCGCGGGTTCGAGACCCGTCTGGGCAGCGAGACCTCATCTCTACAATAAATCAAAAAAATCAGTGGGACGTGGTAGTGTGCGCCTGTAATTCCAGCTACTCGGAAGGCTGAGTTGGAAGGATTGCCGGAGTCCAGCAGGCGAGGCTGCGGTGGCCGGGAGCGGCCACTGCACTCCAGTCTGGGCGACAGAGTGAGACTCCAACTCAAAAAAAAAAAAAGAAAGAAAATTAAAAGAAGAAATTATACATCAAACACAGATTTTGTATTGCATTAGGGAGGGCTACTTCATAAAGAGAAAGCAGGAAGATGAAAGACTTATAGGGATACTTTTCTTTGGTAGTTTTCAACACAGAAATATTATTATCAGATTAAATTATCGGATAATGAATCATAATTTGAAGACTATGGGAACTGTTTATTTGTGGAGGGTCTAGTTTGAAATTGCCTGGTTCTTTGAGGTTTGGAACTTATATGGAGTATGATCTATTTTTCCCCTTGATCTCTACTCTAATAAACACTAACACTATGATCAGGAGACAGGAGACCTGATAAATAACCATAAAATAGCTAATGGGGTGGGCTACTCGATAAACACATAGATGAAGTGGGTGAGTGTGAACTTAATCACAGTTTATTTATGCTTATACAAAGTGAATCGAATTTTTTCAAGATGGCTGATCACAAGCATTTCAAGCATGCCTCATCTACCTACAAGAGCCAAAATAGTGTGGGAACAATCACACTTTGAATACATTATCCAAGAGGGAATAAGGGAGTTCAACAGAAAAGCAAAAGTAAACACCAAAATATAGGAAAAAGTAAAACAGATTACCTGCGTGGCCAGGACTGGGCAGCAACTGAAAGTCACCTCTAATATGGGCGAGAGTGAGCAAGTGTCTTTCTGCAGTTCATTTTCCCATTGAGGAATTTCACAATCCAGGAAAAGCCAAAAACCAACCAAACAAAAAAACACTTGACCTTCCCAATCCCTGAATCTAGCAGAGGGAGAAGTTGGAAGGCTGAGAAAGAACTGCTCCAGGAAAGGAACATGCCCTGGGTCCCATACCCTTCCTGAGACTGAAGCAGCTACATTAAGACAGCATTCTCAATTCTGTCTCATAAGAGACTTGCATGCATTCCTGGAACCAACATCATTGGACATAGGCATTCAGGAAACTTGGGCTACTGCTTGCAGAGCAAGGGCATGATCAGGATGTGAGCTCTCTCAACCAAGATGGAGAAGTGAGCATGGCATGGGCTGCAATTACCAGTGCTAGAAGACAGAACCTTCCTGAAAACCTGAGCAGGATGAGAGTTGCTGTGGAGACTTGGTCTTGAGATGGACAGGGGTACCTATGGCCTGAGGCTGAGTTGCAGGATAGATGCAAACTGCCAGGTCTTACTGAAAAGCTGAGTCAACTGTGACAGCAGAAAAGCATGGATGTGAAAGGAAACCATGTTGGGACAGGGGAATAAGAGAGATACAAGCCCCTCACCCACCGGCTAAGGCTGAGAATGCTGGGACATATCCCATCCCACTTGCCCTGTGGCAGGACATCAGCTCATCAGCGGTGGCCATTCACTGAAGGGTTTTGCCAATCACCTGAGGATTACCTTGCTGCCTCATCACAGCTAGTGCATGTAACTGCCATAGTGGGCCTGAGTGCAAGCTTGCCTGGTCTGGTTTCACTCAGCTTTCCACCCCCACCCCAATACCCATTGAGACAGAGTGAAAGATCCAGGGCCCTGTGGATTCTACAACCCAATCTACCACCTGGGACATCCAAAGACTTCTGGAGAACAGAAGGTCAGTTAGAAATATCTTTCCACTACCATGTCAGCTGACTCCTACATGCAAGTACCACCCACTGTTCTTGAGGGTGGCCCTTATAGTCCATTGCCAACACAAGCACACAGCACTTGAGACACAGAAGAGCATCTCATCACTACTGCTACCACCATAGCTGATACCACACCATCTGCTGAGCATCTTGAGAGCTCACTCATCTGCCTAGTACACTTCTACTACAATCAACATCTGATAAAGCTACCCAGAGACCCAATAACTGGCCCTACCAGAACCATTAACACAGTACCAATATATTCAGCTCTGGGTAACAAGATAGACATACTTAGCTCACCACTGCTACCATTGGAAACTGATGACCAGCCAATCTGACTTTCAAGTTGCCAGACCTTAACATACTGAGGAAACAACAGATACAGCTAATGCTATTTAGAGCCAGAGAAGTCATACATTGTCTTCACTACTGCATGCACCCAGAAGCAAAGTTAAAGGACCCGTCAGAACCAACATCATAGACACATCTTCATGAAAAATTCCATCCCCCAAAATTAAATTAAAAAATAAGAAGTGATGGTAATACCAGACTTGCAGAAATCAATGTAAAGACACTGGAGACATGAAAAAGCAAGGTAATATGACACCCTGAAAGGAACAAAATAATTCTTTAGGAATAAATCTTAACCCTCACAAAAAATTGAATTTCTGAAAGAATGAAAATTACTGATTTTAAAGAAGTTAAATGATATGCAAAATACATCTGAAAATTAATACAAATAACTCATAAAATTAACTGAGAATATAAATGCAAAATTTGCCAAGAAGATAGAGATCTTAATACAAAAACCCCAGAAATTCTGAACTGAAAAATTTATTGAAAGAAATACAAAATACATTCAAAAGCTTCAACAATAAACTAGACCAAGCAGAAGAAAGAATTTCAGATATGAAGACAAGTCTTTGAAAAAATCCAGTCAGGTAAAAATAAATAAAAAAGAATTAAAAAGAGTGAACACAGCCTTAAGACCTTTGGGACTATGAAACAAAAACCAAAAGCAAAAATACTGAATTTATGAATGATTGGTATTTTCAAGGGTGAAGAGAGATGGAAAGGATTAGGAAAAATAATTTTCAGACAAGCAAATGCTGCGAAATTCATTGCCAGTAGACCAGCCCTACAAAATGCTTAATGGAATTCTAAACTTTGAAGAAAAAGGACAGCACACCCCACCATGAAAACTCAGAAAAGAAAAAGACTCACTGGTAAAGTTGTCACACAAAGGAGAAAGGGAACTGAATCAAATGGCACCACTACCAAATTACAAAAAGCCACAATAAAAAACAGTCTGAGAAAAATAAATAAATATTTTATAAAACAACTTAAAAGCAATTACCAATATGGGAGAAATAAAACTTCACATATCAATATTAACCTTGAACATAAATGAATTGAATTCTTTACATAGAAGATATAGATTAAATTAAAATTAGATTAAGCCTTTGGCAATTAGGAATTGGTTTGACAAAATGGAAAACCTCATGGACCCCTGTCCATAATTAATATGGCCCAATATAAATTAAAACAGGGCCTCCAAGGATAGAAATTTATATAAGACCTAATTACTGAATGGGTGATTATCCTCATAGCTCTTCCATTTGACAGCTCAATTTTGACTGTTATTAAACTTGAAAAGAAGATACAAATTAGTTTAATGGAACTTTAAAACATGATCCAAGTATATGCTGCTTAGAAGAAACACACCTTACATGCAAAGACACATATAGACTGAAGGCAAAGGGGTGAAAAAAGATATTACATGCAGAAGGATACCAAAAGTGAGCAGGAATAGCTGTACCTATACCAGATAAAACAATTTTAAATTTAAGAACAGTAAAAACAAAAGCAAAGGTCATTATCTAATGATAAATTAATCAATTCAGCAAGGGGTTATAACAACTCTAAACACATATGCATCCAACACTGAAACACCCAGTTACATAAGTACATATTATTAGGTCTAAAGGGAGAGATTAGCTCCAGCACAATAATAATTAAAAACCTCAACTTCCACTCTCAGCATTAGACATATCATTTAGGAAAAAATAAAATTAAGAAAAGAACATTAGATTTAAACTACACCTTAGTCCAAATGAATCTAATAGATATTTACAGAACATTCTATCCAACATTTCCAGAATATGCATTCTTCTTTTCAGAACTTTCTCCAGTATAAAACATTGCTATACCACAAAACAAAACTCAACAAATTTTTAAAAATCAAAATCATATCAAATATAAAATCAGACCACAATGGAATAAAACTAGAAATTAATAATAAAATGAACTTTGGAAATTGTACAAATATATGGAAATTACACAACATGCTTCTGCCTGGCCATTGGATCAAAGAAGAAATTAAGAAGGAAATTTTAAAAATTATTGAAACAGTTGAAAATCAAAACACAGTAAGCCAAAACCTATGGGAAATAGCCAAAAGAGAGCCAAAGGGGAGCTTATAACAATAAATACCCACATCATAAAGTAAAAATCCTTCAAATAAACAACTTAATTTGCACCTCAAGGACCTATAAAAGCAAGAACAATCCAAACTCAAAGTTATTAAAAGGAATGATATTAGAAGAAATAATAAGACCAGAAAAAATGCAGACTTAAAAAATACAAAAATCAACACAATAAAAATTTGTTTTTTTTGAAAAGGTAAAATCAATGTCATTAGCTGAACTAACCAAGAAAAAAAGAGAGAAGATGTAAATAAAAAAAACCACCAAAAATAGAGACATTATGTTTGATAACACAAAAATAAAAATGATTATTAAAGACTATTATTGAAAACAATATGTGAACAAATCAAAAAACCTACAAGAAATGGATACAGTCCTGGATATGCAACCTACCAACACTGAACCAGGAAGATAAAAAATCTGAGCACACCAATAATAAAAAATGAGTTTGAATCCATAATAAAAAGTCTCCCAATAAAAAAGCTAAAGACCAAATAGCTTTACTGCTGAATTTGACCGAACTTATAAAAACGAAATAACATTAATTTTTATCAAACCATTCCAAAAATATGAAGAAAAGGAAATTCTTTCTAACTCATTTTATGGGGCCAGCATTGCCCTGCTACTAAAACCAGAGAAGGACACAACAAAAAATAAAACATACAGGCCCTAGGTGAAGATAGGCACAAAAACCATCAGAGCAAAGACAGCAGCCCAGCCAACTAACAAAACTCTACACAACCAACTCTACCTGTTTAGGGTCATTACCAGTTGTTATATCCAGAATCAAAGATTGGACTAAGACGTAGGAGTCTATCCCTGACAGAACACCTGGAAAGGCAGGAAGAACTGGCTATCTCCTCAAACGCAAACACCAACACAAGGATGCAAGAATTACAGAAAATCAGAGAATTATAACACCACCAACAGAAACTAATAAAGCTCCAATAAAGAATCCTTGTAAAAATGGAGATCTACAAAATGACAGAAAATAATTCAGAATAATCTTATTACAGAAATTCAGTGAACTACAAGAATATAGAGATAGAAAATTAAATAAAATTTGGGATAACAATCCATGAACAAAATGAGAAGATAAACAAAGGAATGGAAAAAAGAAAAAAAAAAACAAATCCTAGAGATGAAGAATACAGTGAGTGGCTGAAAAATTAAATAGAAAACTTCAACAGAAGACTCACTGTTGAAGTTTTCAGTTGTTTTCTACTGTAGAAAAATCATTGAGCTTGACAACAGAATATTTGAAATTTTCAAGTCAGTGGAGCAAAAGAAAAAAGAATGTAAAAAATGACAAAAGTCTACAGGAATTATAGGACATCATCAAGAGACTAAATCTATATATAATAGGAGTTTCGGAAGGAGAAAAGGAAGAAAATGGAGACAAATTATATTTTAGAAAATAATGGCTAAAACCTTTCCAAATCTGGGAAAGGATGACAATATCCAGGTACAGGAAACACAGAGAAAAGCAATAAAATTCAACCCAAAGAAGAGTTCACCAAGATACATAATAATCAATCTATTAAAAATCAAAGACAAGCCAGGCTCGGTGGCTCAGCCTGTAATCCCGTGCTTTGGGAGGCTAAGGTGAGTGGACTGTCTGATCCCGCAGGTTCGAGACCCACCTGGACAGCTTGGCGAGACCTCATCTCTACAATAAACCAAAAAATTAACTGGGTATGGTAGCGCACGCCTGTAGTTCTAGCTACTTGGAAGGCTGAGGCGGAAGGATCGCCAGAGCCCAACAGGTCAAGGCTGCGGTGGCCAGGAGCGGCCACTTCACTCCAGTCTGGGTGACAGAGTGAGACTCCAACTAAAAAAAAAAAAAAAATCAAAGACAAAAAAATTGAGAACAGCAAGAGATAACCATACCACACACAAAGAAATCCCAGTACAACAATTAATGGATTTCCCAGAAGAAACTCTGTAGCTAGGATAGATTTAGATTATTTGTTCAAAGTACTAAAGATAAAAACAAAACAAAACTACAGACCAAGAATACTTAACTCAGCAAAGCTGTCCTTCAGAAATAAGGGAGAAATAAAAACAGTTCCAGATAAACAAAAGCTAAAGGAGTTCATCAACACTAGGCATGATTTAAATTAAGAAATAAAATAAACAAAAAATATAAACAAGAAAAAATAAAATCCTAGAAGTGAAGAATACAATGACTGCATCAAAAAATTACATGCTAGAAAACTTCAACAGCAGATTTGATCAATCAGAATTTAAAAAATCAATGAACTTGATGACAGAACTTTTGAAAATATCAAGTTAGAAGAGCTTAGAGATATATTGCTAAAGAGGGTTCTTTATCCTGAAATCTCTTCAATAATGTTTGGTGGGAATATTGAATATCCACACACAGAATAACAAAATTGTACCCTTATTTCATATCATAAGCAAAAATCGACTCAAAGTAGATTAAAGACTTAAACATATAACCTGAAACTGTACTAAGAAAGCATGGGGGGAAACTACATGATATTGATCTGAGCAATGATTTTCTGGGGGGGAGGGATTTGATCTAATAGTACTGGCAATAAGAGCAAAATTTATTAATGGGATTACATCAAAATAAAAATACTTCTGCATAGTAAAAAAAACCATCACCAGAGTGAGGAGACAACCTACATATTGGGAGAAAATATTTTCAAATCACACATCTGATAAAGGGCTAATATCCAAAAGGCTTTCAAACAACTCAATAGCAAGAAAGTAAATAATCTAATTGGAAAACAGAAAAGGCCTGAAAAAGCATTTTTAAGAAACATACAAATTGTCAACGGATATATGAAAAAATGTTCAACATCATTAATCATTAGGAAAATACAATTTAAAACCACAATGAAATATCACCTCACATGTATTAGTATGGCTATTGCCAAAAAAAGAAATATAAAAAGTGTTGATAGCCGGGCTCGGTGGCTCAGCCTGTAATCCCGCGCCTTTGGGAGGCTGAGGTGAGTGGATTGCCTGAGCTTACGGGTTCGAGACCCGCCTG
>NW_007248469.1:77160-86629 GCF_000164805.1 Carlito syrichta
CCCAAAAAAAAAAAAAAAAAAAAAAAAAAAAGTGTTGATGAGGATGCAGAGTAAGGGAACACTTATACACTGTTAATGGGAATGTAAGTTGGTAAAACTATTGTGGAAAACTGTATGGAGATTCTTCAAAAAACAAGTAGAATTACCATATAATCCTGCAGTCCCATTACTGAGTTTATATCTAAAGGAAATGAAATTATTATGTTGAGGAGATATCTGCATTCATGTTCACTGCAGTATTATTTACAATAGCAAAGTTATAGAATCAATCAATGTGCCCATCAATGAATGAATGGATAAAGACAATGTAGTATATATACACAATGGAATATAATTCAATCCCCAAAAGTAAACAAATTCTGTCATTTGAGACAATATGGATAAACTTGGAGGACATTATGTTAAGCAAAATAAGGCAGGTGCAGAAATAGAAATACCTCGTGATTTCATTTATGTTGTATGTGGAATTGCAATAATCAAATTCAGAAACATAGCATAGAACGGTAGGTACCAGGTCTGTGAAGCTGAGGGGAATGAGGAGATGTTGATTAAAAAATACTAAGTTTCAGTTAGGCAAAAGAAATGCTATTTGAGGTTTATTGCATAGCATGATGACTATAGCTGACAATAATGTATACGTCAGAACTGCTAAGATAGTAAATTTCAAACGTTTTCACCTCAAAGAATGGTATTTGAGGTGATGAATATGTTAATTCACTTGATTTTTTTATTCCACATAGCATACATATATCATCATATAACTTTATACCCCACAAATATGTATAATTTTATTTTTTCAATTTATATTAAAATAATAGTTTAAAAATGAAATATATAACTAAATTAATTTTTTAAATGTTTATAAATTTATAGGGCACACAGTTTTGTTACACAGCTATATTGTGTAATGGTGAAGTCTAGACTTTTGGTGTACCCATCATCTGAATGGTGTAACTTACACCCAATAGGTGGTTTTTCATCCTTCATTTCTCTCCCACCTTTGGAGTCTCCAGTGTCTATTATTTTATTCTGTCTATGTGTACTGAGTGCTTAGCTCCCACTTATAGGTGAGAATATGTGATATTTGACTTTCTGTTTCTGAGTAATTTCACTTAGGATAATGGCCTCTAGTAACACCCATGCTGCTGCAACACATACGATTTCAATCTCTTTTTTTTTTTTTTGCTAAATAGTCCTCTCTCCTGTGTACTATAATCTCTCTGGGGTATACCAGTTTCTTATGTATCCTGCCATAGATAATATCTGCACTTAAAAGACTTACTAACAGATTCTTTTCTCCCCTAAACAAATGATGGAATATCACACTGTTCTGCATCTTGCATTTTTCACTTAAAAACATATCTTGGATATCCTTCAATATAACTATGTGTTAAGATGCCATATTCTTTTCAATAACTGCATCGCATTCCATTAGATAGATGTGATATAATATAACTAGTTCCCTCTGATGGTTGTTTTCAATCTTTTGCCACTACAAACAAGGATACAATGATTATTTCACTCAAAAGTAACTATATTTATAGAATAAATACTCAGGAGGTTGAATTTCTAAGGCAAACTGTTCCTTTTAATTTTTGATGTATTATTTCCAAGATATCCTCCATAGAGAGTGTGCCAATTTAAATTCACACCAACAATGCATTTCTTTCATTAATTCCCTTAATGTTTCCAACACAGAGCATTATGTGCTCTGATCTTTACCAGTTGATAGGTGACACATGTTATCTCACAATTGCTTAATTTTCACTTCTTCCATAAGTGATGTTGAATATAAATTCATATATTTATAAACCATCATTTTTATTTCCTTTTTTGCAGACTAATCATATCTTTTGCCTATTTTCCTAGCATATTGTTGATCTGTTTGCTTATGATTCGTAGAAATAATTTACATGGTAAGAAAAGATGGATCATCATTTGGAAAAAAAGTTACAACCTGATACCATACATTTAAATTAATTCTATATAGACTAAAATATAATATAAAAGAAAAAGGAATAAGACACTGGTGAACATATACTTGATCTTGTGGTGAGGAAAGATTTTTCAATATGAACTTAAAAGTAGGAGATATAAATAAAAATATTGGACTATATTTAAAAATTTCAAATTTATGTAAGGAAAAATAAAGTATAAACAAACTTAAACAGACAACTATAGCTATACATATGCATATATTAGTATGATAGAGATAGAGATTAAAAAATAGAAAACAAACCTAGTGAAAATGATGAAAATGTAGACAAGTGGTCATTATATAATTTAAGCATCCCAAATACAAAAAAATTCAAAATCAGAAATGCTCTTAAAACTCAAAAACTTTTTTAAGTGTCAGCATGATATTTTTAAAAGGGCTCATTGAAGCATTTTGAATTTCAGATTTTTAGATTTGAGATGTTCAACTGGTATAATGCAAGTATTCCAAAATGCAAAAAAATCCAAAACCTAAAAACAATTCTTGTCCCAAGCATTTTGGATAAGGGATACTCAACCTGTACTACTCTTGTAACTTTTATGTAGGATTAAAATTTCTCAAAATGTAATGTGTAAAAAAGCAATATTTAAAAATATGCAGTAGAAAAGGTCAAATAATCAAAAATTAGAATTTAAAAAATTAAACAATTAAGAAATGAACCCTAATACCTACAACTAATTGATCTTTGACAAAAGCGACAAAACATACCCTGGGGAAAGGACACACTATTCAACAAATGGTGCTGGGAAAACTGTAGAGCTACATGCAGAAAAATGAAACTTGATCTCTGTCTCCCCCCATATCTAAAAATTAACTCAAGATAAATTAAAGACTTAAATGCCTGACCTGACACCATAAAAATCTGAGAAAAGACCCAGGAAAAACTCTTCTGGACATCTGCCTAGGCAAAGGATTTATGGCTAAAACCCCCAAAGCAAGTGCAACAGCAACAACAACAAAAGGTAAATAGGACATAATTAAACTAAAAACTGTCTGCACAGAAAAAGAAATAATCAGTAGAGCAAATAGGCAACCTACAGAATGTGAGGAGATGTTTACAAATTATACTTCTGACAAAGGACTTATATCCATAATCTATAAAGAAGTCAAACACATCAGCAAGAGAAAAATCAAATAACCCCATTAAAAAGTGGGCAAAAGAGATGAACAGACATCTCTCTAAAGAAGATATACAAATGGCCAACACACATATGAAAAAATGCTCAACATCATTAATCGTCAGGGAAATGTATATTTAACCAGTCAGAATGGCTATTATTAAAATATTTTTAAAATGCTGACATGATTGTGGAGAAGAGGGAACACATATGCACTGTTGGAAGGAGTGTAAATTAGTACAACCTCTATGGAAAGCAGAATGGAGATTTCTCAAAAAACTGAAAGTAGATCTATCATTTGATCCAGCAATCCCACTACTGGGTATCTATCCATTATATAAAAAAGACACCTGTACCCACATGTTCATTGTAGCACAATTAGCAATTGCAAAGATTTGGAATCAACCTAAATGCCCATCAACCGATCAGTGAATAGCAAAAATATGGTATATATACACTATGGAGTACTATTCAGCTATCAAAAAGAATAAAATAATGTCTTTTGCAGCAACTTTAATGTAATTAGAGAACTTCATACTATGCAAACTAACCCAGGAATCGAAAACCAAATACTGCTTTCTCACTTATAAGTGGTAGCTCAACTAAGGTTATGGAAAAAATTAAAGAATGTTATAATGAACACTGGAGACTCAAAATGGGGAAGGATAAGGGTGGAGGAACAAAAAAACCACCCATTGTGTACCTTGTGCATAGGTGGGGGTGGTGGGTACACTAAAGCCCAGACCAAAAACTATTTGTATCCCCCAAAGGCATTGAAATTTTTTTAAAAAATAATAAAAGTGACAAATATTTGATGGGTGAACATACAGAATTAGAAAGAAATCTTTAGAAGTTTAGGAAAAATATTTAAAAATATATAACTCAGTTAACTTACATTTCCCAAGTAACCGAGATTACTGTGTACTCTGTATTTGGAGGCAGATTCTCCACTTTGTGTTTACAGATCTTTTATTAACCTGTACAAATATTTAAAAAATAAGCTATAAGATTTTGTTTTATTAATCTAAAATCTTCAGGATCAAAATTTTTAGTGTAGATTTTTATTGTTATTTGGGCTTACTTCCACTTAACTTGAAAATTTTTGTGTTTTGCCTTAAAACAAAAAAAGTTTAAATTTTAAAACGATTTAACAGATGAATATTTATTACCTTCTTGGTTTCTAAATTAGACACTGCATTAACTTGAAAATGATGTTTCTATCAATGTAAATTAAAGTTTAGTGGAAATGGGAGTAAATAATATATCATTCAGTCAGTCAATAATATTTATATCAGTGAACAAAACAATTTCTACCTGTATGAAAAAGTGAAATTTCAGTAGAGAGTTGGAGAATGAACAGTAGTAATCATAGATTGTTGAAGAAGTGGGAAAAGCACTACTCCAGTAATAGTGACTTACTTGTTTAAATTTCCAGAAGCAGAAAAAGCTTAAAATGCGTTGAGACTTGGTCTAGAAACTTTTACGTCATCGGTATTAAATTATCCACATCATCTTTTCATTAGTGCTTGAAATTTTCATCTTAAGAAAATAGAACAGAACAACTCTTTGAGATTCATTTAATTTTTTAATAGAAAAATAAAAGTGCTATGGATCTGGGGAAAATGTCGAGTGTTCCACTTAGGGGAAATCAGGCTAGCAGTGGATTACTTGTACAAAATGAACTGCACTCAGTGTGTAATGCTGTTTTCCAGAAGTATGATTATGAAACATAAAAATATAATAAGACAAAATAGGAAAAGGTTAAGATAGATGCACATCAAATAGGGTACAATTGTTAATGCAAGTAAACACTACAAAAAGGAAAGCACTTACCAGTATCTCAAATATAACCAATTATTAGGGAATATTTTCCATAGAAACAGTTTTAACAGTAGCTATAGCTGAACAAAAAGATACATCTTCCAAAACATACACAAAACTATGGGTATAATTTGGGTAAAGGCAGACAAGTATTATTTATCAGTAAGGCTATATCTATATGTGTGTGATAAATGAAATGAAGTCTAGCCAATGCATTTACTTTGTGATCCTCATGATTGATGTGGAGAGTCAAATGACTGAGTGAACCACAGCAATCAGTGTCAATCCTGATGATACCAAAATGGACAAAGTGCTTGTACCTCACTCAACAAGTCAAGAAGACAAGCGAACAATTACTTCTATAGCACAAGTTGTATGCCTAGAAATGTTCTAGATGCTGTGGGCCTACACAAAGCTAAAAGACATTCTCCATGCTTTAAATGAACTTATAATTTTACTGAAGTCATAAGTTCAAAATATATGAACTATCAAAAAAATATGAAGCCAAATATGAAGTACTCTGTATTATACAAACTGTATGGCTTCAGAGATTGGCATGAGCCAGATTGAGCAAAATTAAATTGGACATCAAAGAGAAGATAAGATTTGAATTGTCAAAGAGAAAGAAAGGATAACTGTAGCACACATTTGCTGAGTGCCTTCCAGAAAAATCTATTTCTCTCTTCTTCTGATAGTAGTACTTAATTTTTCTTTGGAAAATCATTCCATCCTCGATTCTTAGCTAAGTGCTTTAGACAGAGTTGACTTTAGTTCCAAGTGTGCATCATAATTGTCATAAGTCAAGTAGAATATTGCATCGTCCTAGTACTACCAACTGAATTAGGGAAAGACACATAATCCAAGCCTAAACCAATTACCATACTTCGTCTTAATCCTTTGGGTTCAGTAATTAATTTGAAGTGACACTGAAAGTGTCCTATCAGAGTAAACTTCTGAAAATTTTCTAGGAATGCTGGTATACATATTTTTCTTTTACTGGATAGTGTATTAATGAGGATTCAAAGCTTATAGACATTTAAAATCTAATCACATGTGTTTGGTGGAAGGAGCCTGGAGTTGCCAGAGAACTACTCTGTGGTTCTTGATGACTGATATGAACACCATTGAAAGCAAAGTGGAAAAGATTTCGAGTGAATCTGGATTCCTGGCACATTACTATGCCACTAAATCAATCTTTACTTGAGGGAGTTATTTCTGAGTTTTTCAGTTGAATGAGCTAGCAAATTCCAACTATTGTTGGAGACACTTTAAGTTGATTTTTTTTTTCATCACTTGCAACAGAATCCTAACTGATACAAGGACATTCCAGGTAATTCCAGGTAATATAGAGGTAAGAACGAGGTCAAGTTTTGTCCAACCATTTGCTTGACAAGAGTAAATAATTCACACTGAGGCATACTGTACTGGACAGTTACACCGGATAGTAAAAAGGGAGTTCAGAATCTAGAGAAACTTCAGTAACAGGGATAAGGTTTGGAACTTTATTTGTTAGGCAATTTGAAATTATGATGTCTCCTGAAAAAGATAATAATGTGAATGAAGTGGTGGCCTAGTAATATTGATTTGACTGAGTTGAAAAGAATAGATTGAAGAAAAGAGAACAAGAAGAAGGCAGGGATAGTCTTTAGGAGGAAGTGAGGGCTATGCCTATGATGATGACAATGAAAATATAGAGAACAAGGTAGGTGATAGGCAATAAAGTATTGGTTAATAACCTGGTTTCTGGAGGTAGATTGCCAGAGTTTGACTCCAAATTCTGCTATTGCTATTTATTATCTCATTATACTACTTTGGACACCAATTATATCACTTTAATTATGCACATCATCTTTTCATCAGTTTTTGAAATTTTAATCTTAGAAAAAATTATGTATCTTTGGGTATATTACTCTTCCTGACTCTCAATTTTCTCATCTGCAAAATGAGGATAAAAATAGCACCTACTCCTTGAGGATATCAATAGATTAACATAACATGTTTACAAGAATGTCGAGTGCATAATAGTCAATAAATATTAGCTATCATTCAAACAATTTTCCAAGGCTGCATCTATAGTTTTTATTGACTAACTGAAGGAACAAAAAGAGCCAAAGAGAACTAGATTAGGACACACGTGTTCAAGCTCCATGTTTGTCACACTAGCTGGAGTGAACTCGGGCAAATTTCTTGACCTAGTTTGGAGCTTTAATAAGTCATCTGTGAAAATATGTATTTAAATTAGATGATCTCTAGGACTGTCTTCAGGTATAATATTTTGTGAGTCTATAAGAACTAAGTAGTATTATATGAGGGAGGATCCTCCTCAAAAACGCCATTAACTTTTTTGGAGGGAGGGCCCTTTGTAGTACAGGCTTCCCCTCCAGGTAAGTGTTTTAGGAACGCATCAGCATCACTGTACCAGCTAGTGTTGTTATGAGAGACTGTTTTTGGCTTCAGTGAATTTATTTACTTTTTTGGAGATTAGTTCAATGCCTCTGCCCATTTCATGATGGATGATTTATGAGTGCACCTGCCCACACCATGTTGAATGTTTGGCAGTTTTTGACCAAAAGCACATGAGCCCTATGCCCCACCCGCCCCCGATCTTGCTCTAAGCAACTTTTTTGTTTGTTTCCCCGGATGAAAAAATTCTCAAAGGGAAACGTTTACCCAATGTGGAAGAGTTGAAACAAACAAACAAGAAAACAACAGAAGCACTAAAAGACATCAAAACCGACGAGTTCAAAAACTGTTTTGAAAAAAAAGAAAAGAGCCAGGATGGAGAATGCTATCTTAGTATGGCTGCTTTAGGTCTGAGGGAGTGCAGTGGGACACTCATGGGACAGTTCTTTCTCACAGTCTCCTGGCTGCTAGGTTAGATTCAGGGCTTGGAAAAATCCAGTTGCTCTTCCTGTATTCTGGTGGCCTAGACTGCATTATTGCCTGGTGAGAAAGTGGACCTCAAAAAGACACGTACCCTCTTCTGTATTGGGGGTACACTCCCAGATTTTGACCTGTCCTGGCCACCTGGCCTACCTGTTTTCCTTTTCCTTCCTAGAATTTGGATTTTCCATGGAAAACTTTCATGGAAGTTCAACAGAAAAGTGAAAGGAAAATCCAAAACTTTTCTGTTGAACGTCCATGAAAGATCCAAATTCTAGGAAGGAAAAGGAAAACAGGTAGGCCAGGTGGCCAGGACAGGTCAAAATCTGGGAGTGTACCCCCAATAGAAAGTGTACCCCCAATACAAAGTGTGATTGTCTACACACTATTTTGGTTCTTCTAAGTGAATGAGGTCTGCTGGAAATGCTCCTTGGAAACAAAACAAAAACTCCCATGTACTTTATTCATAGCATATTAATCATAGTGATTTAAATTTCTAATCTGTTAATTTCAACATTCCTGCCATGCCTAGGTCAAGTTCTGATACAACTGTACATTTCCTTTTAGTATGTCTTATAATTGTAGAGGGATTGTCAGATTGGGTAAAAAAAATATGATAAACAATAAGAATTGTGGTGGTAAGATGTGGGGAAAAGGGAAGAATTCTATAGTCTTAAAAAAACAGTTTTGAACAGTGGAAAAAACATTTTGATAGGTGTATTGCATCAGATAAAGAGTACTTTGAAGGTGGTAAGTTTAAGCATGTAAGAATAAATAAACAATTGTAAATATATAAATAATCATAAATAATAAACAAATTCTGAGTTTTTTGGGTCCTCTCTCATATAATAGCAATTTATACAACAATTTGAATGCATTCATTAATTGACTCTTCTTAACAACTTTGTGAGATAAATCATTTTACAGATAAGGAAACTGAGGCTCAGAGGGTTCAAATGACTTCTTGAAGAATGTACAGTTGAAGCGTCAGATTCTGAACTTCAGATTCTGAACATCACACTGTTTATCATGGCCTGCTGTCTTCAGTGTAAAATACCAAGATTAGTGTGGGGGCTATAGTACCCATGAACTCTAGACCCTCATAGAAGAGGCTCATTTTCTGTCAGTAAAACAACCAATGCAGATACAAATAGCATCAAAAGCCTCTAGATTATTATAGAATATTTCCATTTCCATGAGGGCAGTCATTGTGGTGCTGAGGAGCAAAAGAGCCTTAAAGACAGTGGCTTAAACAAGAATACCTTAATGTGGCAGCATTATTCTGTCACAGTGTCCAATATATGAAGAATATGTCTCTGAGATAGGTTCACAAGAATTTGTGTTAGCAGATTAGATTGTACAGTGTGTAGAGAAATATATGTGTGATAACAATGAAGACTATGTATTAGAACAAAGCCATGTTAGCCACATGGTAACCTTTTTATATTTGCTAGGCTAGTCTCAGGTGATGGTAAGAGGAAAAGCCAGCAGTAAGTGCACATTTAGATATGAAAACTTAACCGGGCTCGGTGGCTCAGCCTGTAATCCCGCGCCTTTGAGAGGCTGAGGTGAGTAGATTGCCTGAGCCCGTGGGTTCGAGACCCGCCTGGGCAGCGAGACCTCATCTCTACAATAAATCAAAAAATCAGCC
>NW_007248469.1:86737-89032 GCF_000164805.1 Carlito syrichta
CACTCCAGTCTGGGTGACAGAGTGAGATTCCAACTCAAAAAAAAAAAAAAAAAAAGATATGAAAACTTAAAAAAATACAATACTGGAGGTCAAATTTAATGCCCTAGACACGAATTCAAGGTCAAAATCTCTAGATCAATGCTTTCTCAAATAGCATATATTTCATGCAGATAAAAAAAGATTGGACACTCTATAGTCTCCATAACCCACAAGAATTCTTTTTGTAATTGTAGGCTGCACAGGAAAGTAGACGCCACTTGAACAAAATATCACCATGATTCTTGTAATAAAAAGGAAAATTCACAAGGCAAAAATAAGAGAAAAGGCAAACTGGCACAAATACCAATAAACAAAGCACATAAATAAAAATTAAAAATTAAAGAAAGGTGTGAAGTATGGGTCAGGGTTATGGCAGTGAGACAAAGAAAATTGGGGACAACAAAAAATTACAACTTAAAAAATTTTTGTTTGTACATTTGTATGGAATAATGTAATATTTTGTTAAATGCAAAGAATGTATAATGAACAAGTCAGGGTACTTATCCATCACCTTGTGTAATTGCAGTGTTTGTCTTTCTATGCCTGACTCATTTCACTTAACATGGTGAACTCTAGTTCTTTCATGTTGCTGCAAATGACAAGATTTCATTCTTTTCTGTGGCCAAGTGGTGTGGTGTGTGTGTGTGGATATATATATCACATTTTCTTTATCTATTCATCTATTAGTGAGCACTACACCCAGTAATGGGATTGATGAGTTAAATGTAGTTTTATTTTTAGTTTTTGAAGTAACATCCATACTGTTTTTCATTATGATGTACTAATTTACATCCTTACCAACTGTGTACAAGAGTTCCATTTTCTCCACATCCTCACAGGCATCTATTTTTATTTGGTCTTTTTAATAATAGCCATTTGTGCCTGGGGTAAGACAACATTTCCTTGTGAATTTAAAAGAACAATTGACATACATAAGGAGTGGTTTAAAATAACTAAAAGTACAATATACATACATACATATACTTTTTCTAGAAGCTTCAAAGGGAAAATCACTGAATCAAAATGTATGCCAGCATTTAAGCATATCTAACTCGACTTTAAGCAATTTGGTAGAAGGATAAAAACTAACCACTTACAATGCCAAGTTACATACAGGCTATAAGAAGGCCCAATCTAGACAGATAGATAAATATGTCACTATGTATATGAGGACAAACATACCCATTATAGGAATACACTGTTAGACAAGGAAAGGGCAATAGAAACTTTGTGAGTGGAAAGATAAAATATTTTTAATGTAAATAATATTAACAAAGTTATTCACTTATACTTGCTATGGAAGACTCGACAATATAATTTTGCCTCTAATATAGAAATTAGGTAGTGTTGCGATTTTGAATGTCTTCAGTTATCCATTAACTGGTTAAACATTTCATCATGAAGAAATATACAATTGGAGTTTGTATAAAATATATGACCACTTCCTATAATGAGATTTATAGGAATCAAAATAAAATAATATGGTTTTGAGATGACAGGAAATATCTATAGGAAGTACATACAATAGTAATTTAGTTTAGCATACTAGCCTAAGCAAGAAAACCAGAATTATCTACCATTTGGTTATTCAATTTTAGAAGAGAGAATGACAATAAAATGTAGGTATTGCTACTTTTAAAAACGTCTCTTCACAAATTAAAAACTCACGAGAATGCTTTTCAAAATCACTTCAAAATGAACAAAAGTATGTGCAATGGATCAAAAATAATTTAGTAATCAAACAACATCTAGGGTCTCCATGGCTATACAACAAAGTAAAGAGGCTTGGGCATTAGGAGGAAAAGGAGAATATTTTTTAAAAATTGAAAAAAACAATACGCAAATAAAAAGAGAAATCTGTAAATGTGTGGCCAATAAAGTAAGTAATAATAATAATTTCAAGGATGACCCTGCAAGACATTCCTAAATTAATATTAAAGGGTTTTTAAAGACATTAAAAGCAGGAAGTGAGCTAAAAAAAATCAGTCTACTTTATGATCAAGCAAACAATATAATCAGGCATAAAAGGCATACATGCTATAAGAAGGCCCAGCCTGGACAGATGGTAAATATGTCACTATGTATATGAAGGGAGCATACCTATTATAGACATATCTGTTAGGTAAGGAAAGGGCAATGGGAATTTTGTGAGTAGAAAGGTAAAATATTTTATTTTATTTTTTATTTTTTTGAGTTGGAGTCTCACTCTGTCACCCAGACTGGAGTGCAGTGGCCGCTCCCGGCCACCGCAGCCTC